>NC_134837.1:23628093-23757325 GCF_004210375.1 Tachypleus tridentatus | reverse complement strand
TTTACTTTCACAACACTGTATGGAAAGAGTTAAAAGTTTTAATGTAAACAATGATACTTACTTTGTGGTAACAAGGTCGATTACTTTCACAACACTGTATGAAAAGAGTTAAATGTTTTAATGTATGCAATGATACTTACTTTGTGGTAACAAGGTCGATTACTTTCACAACACTGTATGGAAAGAGTTAAATGTTTTAATGTATAAACAATGATACTTACTTTGTAGTAACAAGATCGATTACACTGTATGGAGAAAGAGTTAAATTTTAATGTATAAACAATGATACTTACTTTGTGGTAACAAGGTCGATTACTTTCACAACACTGTATGGAAAGAGTTAAATGTTTTAATGTATAAACAATGATACTTACTTTGTGGTAACAAGATCGATTACTTTCATAACACTGTATGGAAAGAGTTAAATGTTTTAATGTATAAACAATGATACTTACTTTGTAGTAACAAGATCGATTACTTTCACAAACACTGTATGGAAAGAGTTAAGTGTTTTAATGTATAAACAATGATACTTTGTGGTAACATGGTCTGTTACTTTCATAACACTGTATGGAAAGAGTTAAATGTTTTGATGTACAAAGTTTATAAGTATTATTAATGACTTGTGTGCTTGTAGAATGTGTTTTTTTATTATCAATACATACTGCATGATTTTATTATACATTATACACACATACCTAGACCAACAATAATAAATCTCAAGTTACAACAAACTACAAAACCTTACACTGCTGCATACCATATGTTCCTGACAACAGTGAAAAAATAACCAACATTTGGAAAAACGTATAACAAAACATAACATTCCAGTAAACACCAAATTTATTCTAAAACCAGGTACAAATCTAAAGTCCATATTACGTAAAAGCTACACCGACAAACACAACACCAACATAATTTATAAAATACAATGCAACAACTGCCACGACTTCTATATTGGAGAAACAAGCAGAAAAATGGAAACCAGATTCAAAGAACACAAAAAACCACATTCACACGTTTTCTGAACACTGCAAGTCAAATAAACATAACATAATGATAGAAAACACCTAGATATTAAGTAGGGAAACAAATATAAACAAACGCACAATAAAAGAAACTCTACTTATACAGCAAATAGAACCAAAATTAAATCAATATAAAGGAACACCTTTATATCTATACTAATTAATATCCTAACATTCAATGCAACGCCCCTCACAATCCAGTACCCGTTTATACTCGTCCCTTAGACACGTGTCCGGCAACGGTTACATTCAAATTGTTTCTCTCTCATCAATAGAAGTGTTACTGCCCATTTTAGCCGTTCTGAGATACATTTAAAACTTCTGCCAGTGGCGATCTCTTCATGCCCTAACACTTGGAACTATCTGTCCTAGTGGCAGATTTCAGAGCTTGGCACCGTTTGAATCCATGACTTCACATAACCCCTTGCCTCAGAGGATACCTCTCTTTGATTTCCTCTCCCCATAATGTTCTTCGGCGCCAAACATTCTTTCAACATAGATGAGTTCAGTACTATGAAGAGAGAAAACCTTAAGTTTCACAACAGTTATACGATTTTTGACGTATATGTTACAATAGTTTCTCTATAGAGATCGTTCTAAATACTCATTCTGTGTTTATAGCAATTAAGTACATATGGTAAAGATAACAAACTTTTCAGTTTCATAACGATTACGCAATGACTTCACCAATGTACTACATGGTTCATATGTTGTTTGCCCCTCGCTAGTACAGCGGTATGTCTACGGATTTACAACGCTAAAATAAGGTGTTCGATTCCCTTCAGTGGGCTCAGCAGATAGCCCGATGTGGCTTTGCTATAAGAAAAACACACACACACACACATGTTCCAAATTCTTCTACTGACTTTATGGTAAATGTTCAAGATTTCCAACAATTGTATGGTAAGTTTTGTATGGGTGAAATACGTGACCAGCAATTGTATGGTAAGTTTTGTATGTGTGAAATACGTGACCAACAATTGTATGGTAAGTTTTGTATGTGTGAAATACGTGACCAACAATTGTATGGTAAATTTTGCATGTATAAATAGAACACGTGACTTTATAATTACTTTGTATAAATAGAACACGCGACTTTATAATTAATTTGTATAAATAGAACACGCGACTTTATAATTATTTTGTATAAATAGAACACGTGAATTTATAATTATTTTGTATAAATAGAACACGTGAAAAGCTTTCTTCTAATTCTTGAATATCTATTTTTTCTTTTTGTTGGGGTGCAATACATTACAAATAAAATGATTTTCTGTTTTAAACTGATATTTGATAATTTTGTATTCGTATAAAACAAAAAGAGACAAAAATATTTTCTGTTTTACAATAGACATGTGATATCTTCTGCTATAGTACTGAGCTGCGGTAACTTTTCAAGGTTTTTAAGATGTATCAGTTTCTTCTCTTGTAGTTAGTACTAAAGTTACATGGATTCACCAGGACTAATCATGTTATGGATTTTGATACCTTATGTGAGCTGACTTGTTGACTACTTTACGTACTATTGTTTCTTAGACTCGGACAAGAAAAAACAACAACTAGCGCTTTATCTTTGTATACTTTCTGTTTTTTCCATATCCATATGTTAATATTTGAAACAATATTACTTAAAGAGTTTAAATTCAGCCTATACTGGTAGACGTTCAGAAAGAAATGCCATAAATTGTAAGTAAAGCGTTCTTGTCACTTTAGTAATCAAATAAGGCACTCTTACTGCTATATTCTAAGAAAGGATTGTTCACAGAGGCCTAGCTCCAACCTTCCTACATACCGTAATGTACTTTACTATTGAGTTACAACTAAGTACATGCTGGTGTGTGTGTGTGAGTGTTTTCTTATAGCAAAGCCACATCGGTTTATCTGTTACGTCCATCGAGGGGAAACGAACCACCTGATTTTACCATCGCAAGTCCGAAAACTTACCGTTGTTAGATGACGTAAATGTTATATATATATATATCGAATCTGAACATGTTAGTATGAAAAACAAGCCTTTATATAGATTGCAACTTGAAACAGTGAATGAATATCCATAGAGTATCTATTCATAAACATTGTTTTTATTATTATTATTGAAGTGAAACTATAAACATGACCCTAACGATAAAGCTTAAAAATAAAATACGCTAATATATTAGTTTTTACTCTACAGGGTTAACAAGCAATTTTTTTTACCACTCTAAATATAATAAACAAATGTAACTAATCGAATGTAATACATTCAATAGTATTTAACATGCTATAATTTTAAAACTGAAACAGTACATTTCAGAGTAAAATTATTTTGAAGTAGAAAGTATTCATCCTTATTTTTGAATTACACTGAGTGAACTTATATGTTAGTCACTTTTGAAAACGTTTAGAGATTTATCAATATTATTTTGACCTACAACTGATTGGGAGTGGCCTTTCATTAGCGTTCCTGGACTATGAATCAGATGTTTTTGTGGCTCACAGTCCATCGTTGTATAAAATGCTCTTTTTACTATTGGGTGTTCGATGCTCTATGAGAATAATAGTCGAATTCTAATGTTTAATCAGACAAACCCAATAGTTGATGGAGGGTGCTGTTATCTAGCTGCTTTTTCCTTGTCTATCACTTCAAAATTACAGGTGTTAATAGGCACATTGTCTTTTATTGTTGTGCAAAACGTCTAAAGAACCGGACTGATAGCTAGTAGTTTATCTAAATTTATTAAATTTATGTGTATTCTGAGTATGTGAAAAAATAACATGGTTCTTCACCTTCTTAAATTATAATTCCAAGTATTATTTTCGTTTAAGTTGGTTGCTTACTTGATTTGGTTGTTGATTTATAAAGGCTGCATTTTTTTATAGAAATCCTTAGAATACTTTTTAATTATACAATAGCTTTATTAAGGTATCACTAAACACTAGTAAGAAAGCTCCTGTTGCAGTTCACGCCTCATATTTGATGATTGTATGAGTAAATTCGTTCAGGGCCTGATATGGTCAAGTGGTTGGGGCGCTCGATTCGTATTCTGGAGATTGTGGGTTAGAATCTCCATGACACCAAAGGGGAGTTATTATTTTACTATCAATCCCATGATGAGCAGAGCATGGACAGCTCATTGCCTAGCTTTATACTTAATTTAAAACGCTTCCAAGGGCACAGCGGTATGTGTACAGATTTGTAAAGCTAAAAACATTGATTTTAGAAAAATATCAAATCACGTTACATTACTGACCACATGCACTGATTTATGCAAAAAAAGGTCGAATTAATGACAATACGCATTGCTTTGTGAACAAATAATGTAAAATAAATTACAATATGTACTGATTTGTGAAAAACATGGAATAATTGTTTGTTTGCGTTTGTTTCTGAATTTCGGGCAAAGCTACACGAGGGCTATTTGCGCTAGTCAAACCTAATTTTTCAAAGGTAGAGGAAAAGAAGCTAGTCACCACCCGCTACCGCCAAAGCTTGGGCTACTCTTTTACCAACAAATAGTGGGATTGACCGTCACATTATAATGCCCCCACGGCTGAAAGGGCGAGTAGGTTTAGTGTGATGGAAATTCGAACCCGCGACTCTCGGATTACGAGTCGAGTGTTTTAGCCACACGGTCATGTCGGGCTCGTTCTTAGTGAGTCACGAGTAATAAATATTTTTTATAAACTGCGATAATCAATAAATATAGGTATAATAAACATTCCGGGATGTTGGTAAGATAATATCTATGATTACCTAAGAACTATGTTTTTGTAACTGTCAGTTAAGAATAAAACTTAGAATTGGTCGTTGGATATCAATACCAATATTGTTTAGTTATTTTATTTATTTTCCAGTCTGCTCATTCGAAATGTTTTTTCTTTTATCGTTTTGTTTTCATATGTCATATTTTTGTCACTATTTTACTTGTTTTTTGTTTTGTTTGTTTTTGAATTTCGCACAAAGCTACTCGAGCGCTATCTCTGCTAGCTGTCCCTAATTTAGCAGTGTAAGACTAGAGGGAAGGCAGCTAGTCATCACCACCCACCGCCAACTCTTGGGCTACTCTTTTACCAACGAATAGTGGGATTGACCGTTACATTATAACGCCCTCACGGCTGAAAGGGCGAGCATGTTTGGCGCGACGGGGATGCGAACCCGCGACCCTCAGATTACGAGTCGTACGCCTTAACACGCTTGGCCATGCCAGGTCCCACTATTTTACTGCAAATGTTGAATTTTCATAAACTTCCAATATTTTTCTATGCATAACAATAAGTGTATTTTTCTTTGGTTGTTTTATAAGAAATATGAGCTTCTAATTAAAACCATTCATAATACATTATGATCACCTTGTGTGGCTTCATGAGTTTTGGTCCACGAAAATGATTGTCATCTATTTCTCTTTACACTTAATTGACCTAAAACCTTATATCGAGTTATTTTTTTACAGTGTTATATACTTGTAATTTTATGATTTTGACTAAAGAAACATTCAGCGTAAAGTACCAATGAAATAATACGGGTGAATCACCCATTTTCTTTGTAAAATACGTAGGTGACGCCAACAGATAATGAACAGGATGAACATGTTAGAAACTCTACAACTTACCAAGTAATTAATTCACAAGCATTTTGATGCGTAATTAGTTTATATAATATATTAATAGAAGGAAGTAACCAAACACGAGGAGAGAAAATGATCTTTGGATGGTTGTAGTTTATTACACGGGTCACTTGCTAAATAAACTTTTACATTTTTTTGTATTAATTTATTCAGAGAAACTTTTAATTCAACTGAAAGTTCATAACTAGTTATGAAAGTTAGTAACTAGAAATTTCTTAAATTATCTGGAAGTACATTTCATGAAATTAATATTTAGTTTGTAAATATTTAGTAATATTTAGTTAGTCATAACAACATATACTTAACTGATAAACATAAGAAGTACCTTCCCAAAGTATTGTTTTCAAAGAGCGATTATTATAGTTACCAAGAAGTTGGTTGAAAAAACAGAAGTCAGATAACTGATTTTTTTGTATAAAATATGTACTAAACGTCAATACGACGTGTAACGTTAGCAAATAGAACTTGTCGTTATAAGATTCATCACCTGATGTACAACATATTAAATACTTACTATTCAGTGCAATACTTTCTCGTTTAAGACTATATGTATATATATATTTTCACTTAACTCTTAACTAGGTCTAAATGTAATATGCTTTTATAAAAGCATGAAGATAGCATACGACACTTTAGGGTTGAATATGCTGAATACTTGTAACAACAGCTACTCTTTTGGTTTTACATAATCTTTCACATTAGCGTAGCCTCTCATTATTAAATTCAACTTTAGTTCACTTCAATTTATATTATATATTTACAATAGTATTTTTTTCTATATTGTTTAAATGAATTTTCTTTAAATTAATGCCCTTCTGAGGTTGGATTCTACATAATTATGTCTCTTTAATAATTATTTTCACAGCAGCATTTCTTTCAATTCTGTTACACCAAACATTCTCGCCCTTTCAGTCGTTGGGGCGTTATAATGTCACGGTAAATCCCACTATTCGTTGGTAAGAGTAGCCCAAGAGCTGGCGGTGGGTGGTGATGACCAGTTGTCTTCCCTTTAGTCTTACACTGCTAAATTAGAGACGGCTAGCGCAGATAGCTTTCGTGTAGGTTTGCGCAAAATTCAAACCAAAACAAACAGTTCTTTTCAATTATTCAATATTCTTTAGATGTCTGGCCTCCAAGCAGTAGCTCTTATATACCTTTTCTAATAACTTTAACTACAGCATTTTTCTCGATTCTTTAATTCTAGTTTCTTTAAATTGAAGAAATCATGGCACTAATAATATACAAACATGAAAATGTGGTAATAAAAACGGAATTGGAATTTTTTTATGAATAACGTGATTTACTTCTGGGGGGAAGCCAGTCCTTTTCTGTTGAATGTTAGTATTATTCGCAACATCTAAGATTATACGGTAGTCATTAATAAAGCCCAATATGTTTTTATAACTCTATCACTTTGAGGTTCGTTACACTAATGATTAAGAAGAACATTGTTTAAAGGTTCTAAACATATTATAATTGTTAGAAGAATATTGTTTAAATGTTTTAAACATATTACTATTGTTAGAAGGATATTGTTTAAAGGTTATAAACATATTACTATTGTTAGAAGAATATTGTTTAAAGGTTATAAACATATTACTATTGTTAGAAGGATATTGTTTAAAGGTTACAAACATATTACTATTGTTAGAAGGATATTGTTTAAATGTTTTAAACATATTACTATTGTTAGAAGGATATTGTTTAAATGTTCTAAACATATTACCATTGTTAGAAGAATATTGTTTAAATGTTCTAAACATATTACTATTGTTAAAAGAATATTGTTTAAATGTTCTAAACATATTACCATTGTTAGAAGAATATTGTTTAAATGTTCTAAACATATTACTATTGTTAGAAGAATATTGTTTAAAGGTTCTAAACATATTACTATTGTTAAAAGAATATTGTTTAAATGTTCTAAACATATTACTATTGTTAAAATAATATTGTTTAAATGTTCTAAACATATTACCATTGTTAGAAGAATATTGTTTAAATGTTCTAAACATATTACTATTGTTAAAAGAATATTGTTTAAATGTTCTAAACATATTACCATTGTTAGAAGAATATTGTTTAAATGTTCTAAACATATTACTATTGTTAGAAGAATATTGTTTAAATGTTCTAAACATATTACTATTGTTAGAAGAATATTGTTTAAATGTTCTAAACATATTACTATTGTTAGAAGGATATTGTTTAAAGGTTCTAAACAAGCAGTTTAGTTTTAAAACGTCTCTTCAGAGTCTGTTAAATCTTAGTTTCTTTTTATAAATAACCACTTACGTAGTTTCGCACAACATTCAAATTTGTGTAATTATTATGTCTAAACAGCTGTTTTAAAATCGAAATTTCTTTAGAGTTATGCAAAACGTGTCATTTTTCAAAAACAAACGATGGTATAATTCCAAGGAAAAGTTTCTCATTATTCTATACGTGAAAGCTGTGATTAATAAACGGTTTCTTATTTATTGTAATTTATGAATGTTTTCTGAGCATATTACATATAATACTTAAAATATACTGTCGATGGCTCTTTGTACATTTTCAAAGAAGCATGACATGTTTTTAATTACCTAAATAATACATAAAAACATATGACTTCCACAATCAACTGTGAAAACAAGGTAACTTACGTACATATATATTGATAATTGTATATGTGTGTGTTTTTTGTAACAGAGCCAAATCATGCTATCTACTGTGTTCCCCGAGGGGAATCGAACCTCTGATTTGTAGCATTATTAATCCGAAGGCTTACCGCTCTGCCAACGAAGGACGTATAATTACAATCGTTCTCCACTGCTTCAGCGTTAAGTTTATAGTCTTACAACGGTACAAGCCACACTCGACTCCCCGTAGTAAACAGATTATAAATAACCTATTATGTAATTTTGCGCTAAAACAAACAAATACCGAAAACATCTTTTGATATCCATAGCAATTGTGGAATTTGTGCGTATTTCGATATTTTTATTACAACAAACATCAGTTGTGTTGTTCCGGCTAAAAACAAACCGATCTTTCGAGGTATTAAAGGGCACACAGCATTTAAAATGCCTCCTATTGGCTCTGCGATATGTCTGCACACTCACATATCTAGAAACCGGGTTTCGATACCCATGATGAGCAGAGCATGGATAATTCATTGTCTAGCCTTATAATTAATTTCAAACAAACAAGTAATTTAAAACGCTTCCGAGGGCACAGCGGTATGTGTACAGACTTGTAAAGCTAGAAACAATGATTTAAGAAAAAATCAAATCACATTAAATTCTGACCACATGCACTGATTTATGCAAAAAAGTCAAATTAATGACAATACGCAATGCTTTGTGAACAAATAGTGTAAAATTAATTACAAAATGTACTGATTTGTGAAAAATATGGAATAATATTGTTTGTGTTTGTTTTTTAATTTTGCGCAAAGCTACACGAGGGCTATCTATGCTAGCCGTCTTTAATTTAGCAGTGTAAGACTAGAGAGAAAGCATCTAGTTATCACCATCCACCGCCAACTCTTAAGCTACTTTTTTACCAACGAATAGTGAGATTGATCGTAACATTATAACGCCCCCACGGCTGAAAGAGCGATCATATTTGGTGCGACCGGGATTCGAAGCTACGCCCTTAAATTACGAGTCGACCGCCTGATCTGTGTTTTCTTGCCTCAGCCGTGGCATCTTTCTTTTTGGTGAAATTAAACTTTTAAAACCCGGCATTTTATAGGTTGAAGGAACAGTGTGTACTGCATACAAAAAAATTTTTATACTCTCAGATTATGTACAACAGCCAGGGATAGGTAAGTTTTGACTGGTTTAAATACTGACACGTGATCACACTGATTAAAATGATCTGAACTACTGAACTGTTTTCAGAGAATACTCATGATTAAAACCCAGATGTGTTTGCACTGTTATGCTTAGCCTGTAGGAAACAACTCATTTTATTACTTGTTGTGTTTTTAATGCTGCTTAGTATAGAAGAGTTGATATAAAACCAGAATCTACGTCGAAAATTGTTTCAATAAACTGTGAGATGGCCAATTCTTACGAACTACTTTTAGTTCATCAGTGATGACTGAGCCGGGTATAGAAAAGTGAGGACGAATTTATGTCCGTTGACGGTAACATAAATTCATAGTAGGCTAAGTGCGGCCAGTAGTTAACCTGCCAGACAGACGGTTTGAGTTTCCGTAGTTCATGACTCGTTGCCGCAAAGAAAACAAACAAATCGTGCTCCAAAACTTTGGAGCTAT
Organism: Tachypleus tridentatus; assembly: GCF_004210375.1. Classification (NCBI taxonomy): domain Eukaryota; kingdom Metazoa; phylum Arthropoda; class Merostomata; order Xiphosura; family Limulidae; genus Tachypleus; species Tachypleus tridentatus. Next base: position 23,747,426 of record NC_134837.1, on the reverse strand, counting down.
GGACGCGTTGTAAGAATAACAGTCAAGTACCAACCACTGTTCGGTTAGAGTAGTCCTTAAGTTAACAGTGGGTGATACTGACTAGCTGGCTGTCCTTCAAAAGTAGAGATGGCAGAGATATAGCTCTGAAAAATCCTTAAAATTTCATAATGCTGTGGAATAAAAAATATATGTATTGATATACTGGAAAGGAAAACCGTGAATTCTGAAGTTAAATATTAACAGGATTTAAACGCTATGGTTTAGGTTTATTAGATTTGTGTAACTTCTTTTCCAGTTTTCTGCTTGGTCAGTTTCTTATGTCCAGAAAATTTCAAAAGGAAGAATAAATGGACACGAAAAAGGAGGAATATAAGAGTTAGATAGAGCAATAAAAAGCAGCGCCACCGTGTGAGATCACCATTCAGTCATGTCAAGTCCGTGTAACCACATGATTTAAGAATTAAAAGTACGTAAAAGAGAGTATAAATAACTAGGTTCAATAGTTTTTATTTTGTTTACTGCATTTCCGACTTAGGCTTAGAGTTAATATACTTTAGTGATTTGAGCTGTTTTTTTTACGATGTAATAAAAGTTTATACGATTAGAAAGATTTATCCAAGCGAAACGTTATGTTAAGCAGTCTTGATTAGATTCTGATGTGGTGATTTTGTGTGTATTTAGATAAAAAAGAAATGATCTGAGTTAACAACAAATTCTAGCACAACAAAGGAATAGCAAAAAATATTAATTTTTTTATACAATATAAAATATAAAAGAAATATTTAAGTTAATATTAAAGGAGTGGCTCTCGGTAACATCGATAAAAACCTATAAATAATCTTGTGATTACATTAAATAAACTCAAAGTTTCAAGTTGAATTTCTGTTTTCATAAGCCATATGGGCCCGGCATGGCCTAGCGCGTAAGGCGTGCGACTCGTAATCCGAGGGTCGCGGGTTCGCGCCCGCGTCGCGCTAAACATGCTCGCCCTCCCAGCCGTGGGGGTGTATAATGTGACGGTCAATCCCACTATTCGTTGGTAAAGAGTAGCCCAAGAGTTGGCGGTGGGTGGTGATGACTAGCTGCCTTCCCTCTAGTCTTACACTGCTAAATTAGGGACGGCTAGCACAGATAGCCCTCGAGTAGCTTTGTGCGAAATTTCCAAACAAACAAACATAAGCCATATATTTATATTAAATAAACAACATTAATAATTTATCATTAAAAGTACGAAAATTCTACCATAAATCAGTGTTCACTTTTTTCAGTTTCCTCGATATATCATCGTTCTTTTTTGTTTACTAACTTGAAATAACAATTTGTATTAAACGGTGTTGGTTTTATCATTTCACTTTTAAATCCTATAACTAATTACTTAACGCATTGAACGTTCGATATATGAAAAGTCGATATAGTAAATTACATATTTTGTTGAATCCTACAATAAATATCAGTTCATATTTCCTATACATTTTGTTTAGTTAATCTATGTGTGTCAGCGTTTCATCAAACTTTCGCGATTTACAATATACTTTGGGTGTTTAGTAATTCGTTTGTTTGGTTTGTTTGTTGGTATTGTTAAAAGAAAATAATTTGAACCAAAAAGAAAATTTTGCCAGTGTGTTTTTTAATTTGTATAATAAAATGATTAGGTCTTTTAAACTAAGTGTAATTTATCATCGTCTTAAATACATTTACCATATGGTGATATTGTAACACAGTTTTATTTATTTTTGAAGTATATTAATACATAATTAGTATAGGTATGTAATTTAGTACAGTAATGATCATTTTGTGATATATTTCGATAAATAATAACAGTCATATTTTGGCAATAAAGTTAGAAAAAACGACCTTTACTATCAGTTACAGTTATAAAAACTTAACATTTCTGCTAATGTTTCGTAACTGCGGCTTCATCCCAAGTCGACCATTAGCAAAGCATTCATCCGTTAAATGAAGACTATGGCTATGAAAGAAAGCCCTTTTATCCAGACACATGACTGCCATGAAACTTGGCATGTAAATTGGTACCATTAACAGATAATGAACAAAGATTTGTATATGACGAAGGCTCACAAGACAAAGTTTCCTCAGCTTTCAGCTACACCTAGTAAATTAACTGGTAACTTCGTGAAAGAGATGACTGAAAAATAATAAAAAAATAAACTGGATTCAGAGTACTTCCAACAATAAGTCAGTGAACTGTAGGAATAGTGAGAGATCTGTAGAAAGTCCATCAAGATGTGTAGTCCTAGAGTAGTCCTGTTGCCCTTCACAGGAACTTGTTACAGTGAAAAGTAAGGAAATAGTGCATAGTCCCCCAGTGGCACAATGGTATGTCTGCTGACTTCTACCCTCAAAACAATGGTTCGATCCCCGTAGGGACAGAGCATAGAGAGCCAATTTTGGAGCTTTGTGCTTAATTATAAACAAACAAAGTAACAGAACATAAACATGGTTTAATATAAAGTACATTCGATGATAGAGGAAGTAATTTCAAGGACAGACTGACACTTGCAACATCATTCATAGAAAGTAACTAACTTTAAGTAAAAAGAAACACCGTGTTAGCTATAGATCTTCATTCTCGATTAAAAGAAAAAATAAGCGCCCAAAATGTTTATTGTTTACTGACGTCTCGTATTACTGTAGCAGTTACTTTCAAAGGATTTTTTGTTTGTTTGTTGCTAAGCGCAAAGATGGATAATCACACCAATGGCTCTTGAACTCTGCTTAGTGAGGGTATCGAACCCAAGTTGTTAGTGTTATAATACTACATACTTATCACAGGGCCACCGCTAGGAGGTTTGTTTGTCTCTTTGTTTTTGAATTTCGCGCAAAGCTACACTAGGGCTATCTAATTTAGCAGCGTAAGACTAGAGGGAAGGCGACTAATTATCACCATTCACCGCCAATTCTTGGGCTACTCTTTTACCAACGAATAGTGGGATTGATCGCACATTATAACGCCCCCACAGCTGAAGCAAGTGAAGTGAAATTGAAAAAAAAATCTCTTTTGAACAAGTATTTAATCGCTTCATTATGGCAACTCTTACTTAGATCAAGTGCGAAAGATCAGTTTGAAAATTACAAAATAATGTAATGTGTGTAATCAAAGTGGATTAAACTTAAACTTGACTTCAGAATAAATGTATCTGTTTAGTTACATAGTGATATAATAAACCAACCATGAAGATCAAGGAGCTTTACAAACAAGCCATGGATACAGTGGTAGAGAAGAACAGGTTAGGAGAAGGTAACAAGAAAATTTCAAACTTGCTGATTATCCCCTTGGGTATGGTGAAGTTTTTCATTAAGAAGTGGAATGTGGCACATACCATACATTCACTACCCAGACCAGGTTAAGGATGCCATTGTGAAGCCAACAGCGACTTTGAAAACTTGCAAAGTTTCATGTTTGAGATGGGAGTCGATGTTCATGCGTCAACATTATCTTGGTGAATACACAAAGTATGAGCGAATGGCAAGAAAGATGCCATTACTGAATGTCGTATGTAGTTTGCGACAAGGCATTTAAATAATGCCGCAGACATGTGGCAGACAGTATTGTGGTCAGTCGAGATAAAAATTTAACTTTTTGGTCTAAATTCAAAGCGTTATATCTGACTCAAGCCCAACATAACATTTCACCCAGTTAGTATCATCCACCTGTCAAGCATGTTGGCGAAAGTATCATGTTAGGGATGATTATCATCACCAGGGACTAGGAAACTTGTCAGGATTAAAAGGAAGATGGATGATGTAAAATACAGGTAGATTCTAGAGAAAACTGGGACGAAAATTCACACTTCAGCAGAAAAATGACCCGAAGTACAAGGTCAAAATCCCACTGGAGTGGTGTTTTTTGTTTTAAAAAAAAAGATAGTCAATGCCCTAAAGTGGCTCAGCTAAGTCCTTACTTGAATCAACTAGAAAATTTATGAGAGACTTGAAGATTGTAGTCCATCAACGACCTACAACGATCAAAATTAGAGTAAACGTGTCAGAAAGAATGGACAAAAACACACCAGCCCGTTGCGTAAATCTGATACTGACCTATCCAAAAAGGCTCACAGAAGTAACTGCTGTTAATGGTGCTTCCGTCTGGTAATGATTTAGGGGGGGGGGGTGAATACTTATACAATCAGGAAACTTCCATTTATATATTTTCTTACCAGGTTTTGCAGGCATTGAACCTCTTTCACACATAACAGTGTTAAGTTTTACCATTAGAGTTTTAAATAAAAACAAGCTCATTGAACAATTGTTTACCCTATTTGTACTTCCTCAAAAATGTGACAATATTGGTATGAGTGAATACTTTTGCAAGGAACTGTATGCAGTTAGTAATACGGAATTTCAGTAGCGAAAAACAAACGATTGGACATCTCTTTTATATCTGGATCTGAACGATTTCTAGCTGATGCAGAATTCCAGCAAATGGCGTCTTGAGTCATTTTGACATTTATGTGTTACATGAAGCACTCTGACGACTTCAGACTATGCATGTGTTGTAAGAGAACGTCATGGATATCAGATCGAACCGTCTGGAACTTTTGTTTATGAATATCATCGAGGTGATTTCTAGATATAAAAGCACTAACAGAAGTATCTAATCTGAAAATGAAATGTTAAACAGTTATTGTTGTTGTCCGTTATAAAATGGTGTTAAAATGAAGTTGTACCGTTGTAATACTTTAATGGGTAATCAGATGAAATGGAGGTGATATTTATTTATGTTGTGACATCAACATTTTTGATACAGAAATATAGATACGTGATTATGCAGTTATCTTTATAACGTATATCTTATGATTAGATATACGAACTAAAGCATTTATGATATATGAATCTGAATAGTAGACAAAAGATGGTTTGATATGAATACGGGGTGTATACTTGGTACATTTATGGTTTTAAAGTTGATATAAAAATATTTTCATGTGATCTTGATTATGCTTTATCCTCTTCAGTGTGATGTTTTGTCAAAAATACAATACTGAAAAGCATCCCTGAACATTGAGTAGTTACTGTATTTATGCTAGGTTTCATGTAAAGTGTTTGTTTACACAGTTAAACTAGCATGCAACTTGAAGATAATATTAAAACTCTCTTGTCAAACTTCAAATGGGTTATAACGTTTTATCGCTACACAAACAAATGTTGAATTTCAAGCGTTTGATTCTAATAAAGTTGATGGAATTCTTATGGATAATCCTGCTGTTCCTGTTTAAGATAATCTGTCATTATTTATATTGAATAACAAACTTCATATACAGCAAGTCTTTCATCACTTTATTGGTCATACGTGTGTTGTGTTTGCTGGTTTTCAGATTAATTAGTTCAATTTAAGGATTTCTTTCGGCCTGGCATGGCCAAGCGCGTAAGGCGTGCGACTCGTAATCCGAGGGTCGCGGTTCGCGCCCGCATCGCGCCAAACATGCTCGCTCTCCCAGCCGTGGGGGCGTTATAATGTTACGGTCAATCCCACTATTCGTTGGTAAAAGAGTAGCCCTAGAGTTGGCGGTGGGTGGTGATGACTAGCTGCCTTCTCTCTAGTCTTACACTGCTAAATTAGGGACGGCTCGGTGCAGTGGGCTAACAACCTCCTCACTTAAATACTTGTTGAAGAATCCACAAGCGATTGCAGCACTATGTTCCTAGATGGAACAACCAGCTTATAAAGATTTAAATGTAGTTCTGTTATTACGGTATTCTGTGAAATTAACAATGTTTCATACTTTTCCTCGAAATTCGGCTCATGACCTTAACAGAAAATAGATATTTACAGATACTTTGGGTCATAAGGTCAAATCTGTCTAAACATTTTCTAATTCCTATTTAGATAAAGGATTTGTTAGTTTTAGAAAGGGTCCCGCATGGCCAGGTGGTTAAAGCACTAGACTCGTAATCTAAGGATAATGGGTTCAAATCCCCATAACTTCAAACATGCTCACCCTTTCCCCCGTGAGGGCGTTGTAATGTGACGGTCAATCCAACTATTCGTTGGTAAAAGAGTAGCTTAAGAGTTGGCGGTGAGTGAAAATGACTAGTTGCCTTCCTTCCGGTCTTACACTGCGAAATTAAGGACGCCTAGCGCAGATAGCCCTCGCGTAGCTTTGCGCGAAATTCAAAACAAACCAAACCTTAGGACATCTTTGTTTCAAATTTATCAGTTTTTGTAACTTATTGTTGAAAGTACTTTATTTCTCTAGTTCTTTTAATTTTTTGTATCTTTCTTTAGGATTACTGTTTGTTTGTTTTAAATTTCGCGCAAAGCTACTCGAGGGCTATCTGCGCTAGCTGTCTCTAATTTAGCAGTGTAAGACTAGAGGGAAGGCAGCTAGTTATCACCACATACACACTCTTTTGCTACTTTTTTACCAACGAATAGTGGGATTGACCATCATTTTATAATGCTTCCATGGCTGAAAGGGCGAGCATGTTTGATATGACGGAGATTCGAACCCACGACCATCGGATTACGAGACTAGTGCCTTAACCACCTGACCATATCGGACATATAAGGTCTTCAGAAGGTTTTGCCAGCACACTCTATTTTTGGGCATCGCTTAGATCTGGCTTTCATGCTTTTGAAGCCATTTTCTTCTCTATTGTCCTCCAGGAGTTCAGAACAGAGCCACTTGTGCGACCCACCCCTGTTCTTTTCTTAGCGCATGATCTATTCATATTAATTTTACTTTAGCCGTCTCTACTATGATGACTTCCTGTACTGTCTTTCAACTCATTTCTTTACGAACGATCTTTGTGAGCCACCATACTCTGAGAATTATCCTGTGATTTGTGGGGAAGAACATGCGTAACTTTGTTGCATTTAGTTTGCTTGTTTTTTACCAGGTTTATCTATAAAGCAACAATGAGTTTACATTGCTGTTGAAGAGCCTGAATTTGTCTTAAAATCTTTCTTGTAGTTTCTCCAAAATCGCTTTAATTGTGCAAATGGAAGTTGTTGATCCTATCATTAGCATCAGCAGCTGCTCATCCTCGCTCACTAACAATACTTCCCAAGTATGTGAGCTGTCTGTTCATTTACTTATATATATTTCTCTACAAGTGGGTTTTCTCGACATCACTGACTAGCAAGTTTGATTTATATTTCAGTAAACTTTCTTATGGGTCTAAAGTTTCAGTTATAGTCACAGTTATTTATAGATGCTCATAGAAATCTTGTTTAGTTTGTTTTTTTCTGCTAGATCATTTCGTGATTGTTGTTATATTTCTTCTGCGTTTTTGCTTGTTGCTGTATTTTTCTGTTCTATTATTTTTCGCTCTATTTATCCAGTTTTGGTTTATCACTGCAATTTTTTTATTATTTATTGTTCTCTTTCTCCCGATTTTTGTTTATCGTTGTATTTGTTCTGTGAATTGCAATACTTTTCATGTTCTTTTTTTTACTGCGGTATTTCTTACGTCTTAGTTACTGTATTTTTCTTATCTGTTTGTTTACTGCTGTATTTCTTACGTCTTAGTTACTGTATTTTTCTTATCTGTTTGTTTACTGTTGTATTTCTTACGTCTTAGTTACTGTATTTTTCTTATCTGTTTGTTTACTGCTGTATTTCTTATGTCTTAGTTACTGTATTTTTCTTATCTGTTTGTTTACTGCTGTATTTCTTACGTCTTAGCTACTGTATTTTTCTTATCTGTTTGTTTACTGCTGTATTTCTTACGTCTTAGCTACTGTATTTTTCTTATCTGTTTGTTTACTGCTGTATTTCTTACGTCTTAGTTACTGTATTTTTCTTATCTGTTTGTTTGTTGCTGTATTTCTTACGTCTTAGCTACTGTATTTTTCTTATCTGTTTGTTTACTGCTGTATTTCTTACGTCTTAGCTACTGTATTTTTCTTATCTGTTTGTTTACTGCTGTATTTCTTACGTCTTAGCTACTGTATTTTTCTTATCTGTTTGTTTACTGCTGTATTTCTTACGTCTTAGTTACTGTATTTTTCTTATCTGTTTGTTTGTTGCTGTGCATCTTTTATTTCTGTTGTTTGCCCTTTTATTTCTCCTGTTTTTGTTATTTGTTCAATTTGTTTATATTTTTTGTTACTAGTCGCTGTATTTATTCAGTTTCTGTTTTTATTAGTTACTGTATTTTACTTCTTTTGGTTGTTTCTGTATTTTTTCCGTTTCTATTTTTTGTTGCTATATGTCGTCTTCGTCTGATATTTAGCCTCCTAGTGACACGGTGGTATGTCTGCGGACTTACACAATAAAACCCGGGTTTCGATATCTGTGATGGGCAGAGAACAGATAGCCTATTGTGTAGCTTTGTGCTTAATTCTAAACAAACTTCTGATATTTTTGTCACTTTTACATATACAACGTAATAAAAAATATGTTTTTCACATTTTTATTACATTATGGCTCTCATATATGTATAAACTATAAAAACTTTACGTTTTTCATATTATTTTAAATTATGCCTTCTACGTTTTGTATAACATAGACATAGTAATATATCCTAAATTCGTACACTTAAATATACTGTTGTACTTTATTGACACATGGTTCAACACTGAAGTAATTTGAAATCAAACCCTCATGAATAATGACTTTAACTTCTTTGCAAAACCATTTCTGTGTTCTTTTAACTTTACGTGATGTGGATAAGTTAACTTGTCCGAACGTTATGTGAGATACTTTTCGCGTTTTTTGGTGTTTTAAACTGTTTTATTGTTGTTTTTTTTAAATAATGTGATTTGTAGGTTGGTGGTGTGTGTATATATACGCATAAATATTTATAACAACATCAAAGAATAGTTGCATTTTAATCACTTCGTGTTATCCACCTTATTATTGTCGCCACATACATTATTCCTAAACATATTAGAGCAAATAAAATGTGACTGGCTAAAGCGAATAGCTAATCTGGCATGAAACATACCGCATACTCATCAAAGAGGTTTATTTATGTAGATATGTTTTTAAATCAAATTAGCATTTTAAATTTTAAGAATAAAAACAAATATGTCAGAATACTTGAGTATCAAATGCAATTTAACATCATTCATAGCACATTCCTAATGCGACTGCATTATCACGCAAGGAATTAATGCGTTTGTACGATCTGGATAAAGTTGCTTGTGACAGAGTGTACATTAACACTACTTCCTTTAACAATTGATTGATAGGTAGCGTGAGTTTCTGGTCTTAAATAAGAAAACAAGTGGACTTGTAACTAAAGCGATTACTCTAATGACCATGAATTTTAAATAAGATTGATATAATACTATTTTTTAAATTAACAACGTTCAATGTTTCAAACGTGAGTTTTAAAATACTTTCATACAAGAACTTGAACTCATAATAATTTTAATCTCCAAATTAGGCTGAAAAGAAGATAAGACAAATGTGATCCGTGAAAGTATGTAACGTTATATGTTAAAAAAAAGTTTAAAGATAGAAAGATATCGGCTTTATAAGTAAATAATAATACATTAGTTATCTAATAGCATTATGCGCCCGTAAGGGCCTTAATCTGGTTCGACAATCGGCTGGTGTCTTGCCGGATAACCCGTCGAATCCTCCTCCTCAACACCGGCGAAATTTTCTTGGATCGACCACTTAAAATTCTCGTTCCGTGTTCCTTAGGGTCTTTTAAGAAATTTACAACAGCAGTTTTACTACGCCCAATCTCACCAGCGATGGCACGTTGAGAGAGACCTTGCTTTTGCAGCTCGACAATTCTGCCATGTTCAAACTCTGTCAACTTTTTAGCCTTTGCCATGTTTTTACCCAATGTAACACAGGACATGTCAGTGGGAGATGTTGACAACGCTAATGCTTGAACACAAATGACTAAACTTCGTTACATGTTTACCGATTAACACTTTATTTCAGTATGGTCTTAACCTTTTGACCAGATAGTATTTAGGTTAATTTCACAGTGTTCACATTTTAAATATTAAATGCTAAAAATGTTTTTTATTTTTATTTTCCCTCGTCTTATTTTCATTTTCGAAGCTCTACTCAAATAAGTGGTTGACTCCAACAACACAAAATGCATATTTTTTTTCTTTACGTTCACCGGCCTTAAGATTTTGGCTAGCAGTGTATGTAAATATAAAGACAGTTATTAGAACTGCAAAAGAACGATCTTTTGGTTTTAAACATAATAGCTCCCTCTGTGATTCACTCATTAAATATTTAAATTAAATAACATTTCCTGGTCCGTGTTCGGTATTATTTTTATAAGTAAGCGGTTAAATTTCTGTGTTGTCTATATAAACCTTAGGATTAATTATGGCTGCTTTTATTATAAAATTAGATATACAGAAAACAATCAAAGTCCTGCGCTATTCGTTATTCATTAAGATGCGTTATATATAGTAACGACCAGTAACACATCTCACTTATTATTAGCTGTTGAACCACATAATTTCACACTAAGTATACAATTATAAATTGGCTATCTGCATAAATTCTATTTAATAAAAATTTTTTTATTCATTTAATCCGATTTTCTTTGCTAACGGATATATGATATTTCTTTTGATGTGTATAGAGTGGTTACTTTTAAAGTCAAAGCTAAAAGGGAAATTGGTCGGATTGTAAAAAAAAAATATCAGTTTCTGAAGAGCCATTGGTAGATATTTCAATCAATATTTACAATAAATGTATTGTTTTTAAGGATCTTCAGTAGTAAATGTAATACTTGTGCCAAGATCATGTAAACATTAATAAACTTAAGTCAGTTTAATAATAAAACACTAATCAGTTTGTTTATAATCACGTATAAATGAACTAAGAATTGGTTTCACTCTTCAATTAACAGTGAAATACATTTTTTGTCTTAAAAAACAACAGCTACTAAAATATACGTTGGTGCCACTTTTTTTTATCATGGTGGTTTCTTTTATCTTGTGGCAGAAAGTATTATTATTATTAATTAATTATCACCGGTAATAATTTTACCAATGACATGCACGAGGTATTTTTTCCTCAGTAATAAAACTGTCAACAACTACTGAAAGATACAGTTGATTTTACGCCCTTTACCGTGAGCTTTTAGGAAGAAAAAAAGCAGTTTTGAATGACATACAAGAACTTGTAGGACTTTACACTAAAAACGAAAATAACTGTAGATATTAAGTGCTAATACGCAACAATTAACTGTGTAGTTTTTTTTTTATTTTAAAAGTGTTTATATGCTCGCCCTTTCAATTGTGGAGACGTTATAATGTGACGGTCAATCCCCTTATTCGTTGATAAAAGAGCAGCCCAAGAGTTGACGGTGGGTGGTGATGACTAGCTGCCTTCGCTCTAGTCTTACACTGCTAAGTTAGTGATGGCTAGCGCATATGTCCCTCGTGTAGCTTTGCGCCAAATTAAGAAAAAAAACAGACAAACGAACAAAGATGTTCCCCACTTGGACAGCAGTAAGTCTTCAGAGTTACAAGGCTAAAATCAGGGGTTCGATTCTCTCAGTGGACACAACAGATAGTCCAAAGTGACTTTGCTTTAAGAAAAACAGAAGACGAAACAAATATTTTTAGATGCAATTTAATTCGATTTATTCTGAAACTGTCAACGTCAAAACAGTTCAAAGTTTAAACACATCATTCTGCCCTACAGAAAATATTGCAAATTGGGGTGTCTCATCTGATAATATGGCGAAAATGATTAAGTGTTAGTTTGTGCTTACTGATAGATAACTTAGATTTTTGAAAGAAATGATAATGTTTTATAATTCCATAAATACAAGAGACAAATAGGCAAATAGATAAGAAGAGACAAAAAGTTAACTTTTTAGTCTAAATTCAAAGAGTTACGCTTGGCTCAAGCCCAAGATAACACATCACCCAGTCAATACCATTTAACCGTTAAGTATGCTGGCGGAAGTATCACGTTATGGGGATGATTACCATCAGTAGGGACTAGGAAACTTGTCAAGATTAAAGGGAAGATGGATGGTGCAAAATACAGGTAGCTCCTAGAGAAAAACTGGGACGAAAATTCACATTTCAGCAGAAAAATGACCCGAAGTACAAGGTCAAAACCCCACTAGAGTGGTGTCTCAAAAAAAGAAAGTCATTGTCCTGGTAAAGTCCTCACTTTAATCCAATAGAAAATTTACGAGAGACTTCAAGATTGTAGTCCATTAACGATCTCCAACGATCAAAACTAGAAAATTTGCTAGAAAGAATGGGCAATAAATACACCATCCCATTGTGCAAATCTGATAGTGACCTATCCAAAAAAAGTTCATAGCAGTAATTGCTCCAAAGGTGTTTCCACCTAGTGCTAACCTATGGGGCTGAATACTAATACAATTGAAAAATTTCAATTTATATATTTTCTTTGCAGGTTTTGCCAACGTTGAACTTCTATCACACTTAACAGCCATACGTTTTATCAGTAGAAGTTTGAATAAAAACAAGTTAATTAAAGTATTGTTGACATTATTTGCATTTCATCAACATGTTACTTTATTGGTAGGGGAAACTACTTTTGCAAGGCACTGTATGCAGTTAGTAATAAATACGAAATATTAGTAGCCGAAAAATTAACCATTTTACGTTTTTATTTTATAACTAAATCTGAATGGTTTCTAGCTGATGCAGAATTCCAGCAAATGACTACTCGACTCATTTTGACACATTTATGTGTTACTTTAAGATTCCTGATGGCCTCAGGCTATGTATGTGTTGTAAGAGAACGATTATGACAGCTATTGGAACCGTCTGACACGTTTTATTTATGAATAACATGCAAGTGCTTTCTAGGTGTATGGAGTGAATGGTTTTGCAAGATGATGTAGAAATGTTCAATATTCTTAGTGACGTGTTAAGCTCTGTCTGGTGGTTCACCTGCGAACCATCTGCCCACGCATCATAAATGACCTTATTGTATTACACTTTGGAACTACTTGTCCCAATACTTCATTCTTAGAACCACGCTCTCTGACGACGCACAATGGAACTATCTGTCCAGAAAAGTGTCTTCTTGTATCACTTCGTTGGACTAAAATATCACGTGCCCTCCTGGTCTCAAGCTATTTCCATCATCCTATAGCTTACAACAGTAAATAGGCGTTCATGACGATAAAGGTCACGTGATCTCATCAGCCAATATCCTTTGGTATCCTCTAATCACAGAAACTCTCACTTAGAACGCAGTACTTAACTACTTCCATATAATTAGTTGTTGTCTCTTAATCTTTCATAACTTTGTTGATGTTTAGTTTTTTTCTTTTTTGTATAGTGATACATTTACTTACAAAACATTCCTGGATTCCAGTAGTACAGTGGTTTCGATATCCGTGGTGGGCGGAGCAGAAATGGCCAATCGTGTAGCTTTGTACTAAATTCCAAACAATCACTCAATGCAAAACATTATCTATAATTACCAAGTTTTGAACCTTATTCAGATAACTAGTCCAATCAGAGTTTATCATTCAAATTCATTGTTTTTAACTGGAATGATATGTACTTCCAAAAATGTTGCTCCTCGTTGCTTAAACCCAAAAATTGAATTTCAATATTTTTGGTAGCCCAACACAACTACCCCTTTATGTGACTTTGCGCTAAACAAGAAATAAACAAAACAGAAATATTAAACCAGGAAGAACAGAGTTAAATATCTCTCTTTGTTTTCATTAGAGTTTGAAAGTAAATATATCTGAATCAGAATTGAAGGTGAGTAAATATATTAATTAACTTAATTAACTGGCCGACGGATCGAATGATGAAAGTTTAAGCTAGAAAGAAGGAACTTTAATTATAAGAGATATCTAGGTATAAACTTTAGAGTCTACAACTACATTTCATCTAAATAAACACAAACTTACAGTCAGTGTTATGCTAACATACTGAAGGTTTTACTACATGATATGTGTTTTAAGGCTACTTTTTAAATGGTATGTAACTATTATCATACAATTAATTTTTATTGGAAAATTTTGAAGAATGATGGTTGACTTAACTGGTTTTCAACCTTGTTAGGATATCAACATATTTGTATTAACGTTTGAAAGTTTTTACTGAATAAAATAAACCATATTTTCTATTTGTACCACATATGTGTGTGTTTACCATGCAATTCCTATCGGAAGTATGCTAGCCATCTCATACACTGATTTTATTACAACTTCCTCCATTATCATACCCAGTCCTTTTACTTATCCAATCATTCCATGTTATGGCTGATTCTATGTTTTAGTTTCCCACCATTCTGTTTTCACACGAAGTTTTTCTCGTATCGGTTTGTTTGTTTGTTTTGAATTTCGCACAAAGCTACACGAAAGTTATCTGTGCTAGCCGTCCCTAATTTAGCAGTGTAAGACTAGAGGGAAGGTAGCTAGTCATTACCACCCACAGCCAACTCTTGGGCTACTCTTTTACCAACGAATAGTGGGATTGACCGTCACATTATATTGCTCTCACGGCTGAAAGGGCGAACATGTTTGACGCTACGGGAATGCGAACCCACGACCCTCAGATTACGAGTCGCACGCCTTAACACGCTTGGCCATGCCGGGCATTCTCGTATCGAGTTCATACAAGGGGCTGGAAGACCGAAATATAGATACGTGTGGTAGCCATTCTGTCAACATGAATTGTGGTCTAAATTTTGACACATATTTGCAAAACAAGTTCTTGTCCAATAGCGTAAGCTTAAAACTTTGTCTTGTTGTATAGCACGTTCTTATCTACGTTATAAAAATATAAGTCAATCCGTCAGTCATTGTGTCGCACGTTAAAGCCTTTCAGATGGAAGTGGTTAAATATCCTTGGAAATATACAGTTTCGAAATTGTTTTCAATTCTTTCAGGAAACTTACAAACATCTTTTGGTAATGCATTTTTAGGTTAAGTATTTACACACTTGTCTTGTTGTAGGACGCGTTGATAACGATATATTTCACAGATTTTGGGAAAAAAAAACTCGTACAATTTTAAACATTACAATATACATCTCGTGGCAATCAATGTGAGTGGAAAATACATTCCTATTGGACCTTTACAATCAATGTGAATAGAAAATACATTCCTATTGGACCTTTACAATCAATATGAATGGAAAATACATTCCTATTGGACCTTTACAATCAGTAAAGTTACATGAAGTTATAGAACGTTATATAGTGGAACTGGAAGACAGTTTCAAAATCAGTGGGATATCACGAATATTTGGGAGGATTCACAGTTCAACTTCGTAAAACAACGAACTGAGATATATTTTGGTTATGCCTTACTCAACACTGTAAATATTCTCGCCAATGCTGAATTATAGTACATTTCACATATAGATCAGTCTAGAAACATCATAACTAATAAGAAGGTATAAACGTTTAGAGATTCATTGAATACTTTCACACGATTTGTGTGCGAGAAAGAAACTTGGTGGTGTGTTACCAAACTTCAACTACCAGACTATGAAGAGAGACAGCTGTCATCATAAACATGGCAGCCATGCTTCTGTATGAGAGGTTAAACCTGTTCAGCATAAAATTTAAATAACATATTTTTAGATTGTTGTTATTATCAGAAACTAACATAAAATCATTTCCGGTTCATTGATTTAAATATGAACCTACAAAACAAACCTATTCACATAATCTGTACCATTCTGATTTATTTAACGTAATTACAATGAGTTTTCTTTTGAATTTCGCGCAAAGCTACACAAGGACTATCCGCGCTGGCCGTTCGTAATTTAACAGTGTAAGGCAGGTAGTCATCACCACCTATCGCCAACTACTCTTTTACCTACGAAAAGTGGGATTGACCGTCACATTATAACGTCCCTACGACTGAAAGGGCGCGCGGGCGGGCGTGCGAGATTGTTTGGTGCATCGAGGAGTTGAACTCGCGATGCTCGGATTACGAATCGAGCGCCTTAACCACTTAGCCATGCCGGGCCGATTACAACTTGAAAATAAGTATTTATCTCACAATGAGAACTAAACTGGTGAATCCATTTTTTTAAACTGGATCGACTAACTTTGTCTCTTGTTCCATATAGTTATGAGCTGAACTTTTCTTTGCAGATGAAGCAGACTAAAAATCATGATGTTGTTAGAAATTAGTGAAATGTAACAATTCTGTGAACAAAAAAGTAGTTACGATAACCAAGACAAAGTAGAATGAGAAATAAAAAATCGTATGTAAAAAAGTAAAATGTTGATATATTTATGATACTTTTACTGATCAGCTCATTTTTTCATCTATGAACTTAATCTGGATAAGACTGAGAATACGTCGAAAACCATAGTCCCACTACTTTTATAGTTAAAACAGCTGTCATGGTAACTTGAGGCAATTAAAACTGCTTTTCGACCTTCGTTCAGTTTCACGCATGCGTAGTTCTTTTAAACATGTTGTCACAGAAAGTCGATGCCAGAAGTGGATGACAGCAGTCTGTAAATTTGAATTCAGATAAATTAAATAAAAAACACGTGTTTCTTAGAAGAGTTCTCCATAGTCCTACCAAGTAGTGTTAGAATATTAGGCCTTATTAGTAAAAAAAAACGTATGTATTTTTTAGAACTGGATATTTGAAACAATACGTAATGGTTATACAATTATTATGCCGCTATAATTAGCGTTCAACAATGGCAAAATCAATTTATTCAACAATAGAACAATTTAAAATAAACTGAACATTTACAAAAACACAGATAATAAACACGTGCCTGGCTAGGACTTGAAACTAATGTTAATAAACAATTTACCATAAATATCAATATTATTTTAAATAATGGAATGAAAAAAAAACCAAAAAAAAACAAACAAACCTATTTCCAAAACAACACAAGCTTGGTTTGTTTTGAATTTCGCGCAAAGCTAAACTAGGTCTATCTGCGCTAGCCGTCCCTAATTTAGCACAGTAAGAGTAGCGGGAAGGCAGCTAGTCATCACTATTCAACGCCAACTCTTGGGCTACTCTTTTACCTACGAATAGTGAAATGGACCGTCACATTATAACGCCTTCACGGCTGAAAGGGCGAGCATGTTTGGTGTGACGGGGATTCGAACCCGCGATCCTAAGATTACGAGTCGAGTGCCTTAACCACCTGGTTATGCCGGGCCTAACAACACAGGAACACAATATTCTAAAATTACCTTTCAATATTAATAATAATATCGAGTGATAAGTAACAATAATTCACTAATTATATCGTTCACTATCTCCTGACTCTATTTTAGTGAAGCACCTTGCAGTGTAACAATGATTATTATTTATAGTAGTAATTTAATGATTATTATTTATGGTAGTAATTCACAAGAGTACACCTCATGTGATAACATACTTATATTATCTTCTCGTAAATTAATAGTATCTGTGTGTTACCACTAAGGATGCTGGTGTCAATTTCATCATGCATACATATTTACTCAAAATACAAATTATTATCCACAATGTGAGTTCAGTGCAACCAAAACTTATAAATGAACTAACAATTGAAGGAAAGAATAACTGAACACTAAACACAACCATAATTACACAGAAGAAAAATAGAATTACATATCTTACAAATATATTAATTATAAAAGAAAATAAATTATAAATTTAATGAAACAATATGCAACGATCAAATACTTTTTCAAGAACATTTTATTGCTATGTTACAAAATTCCTAAAAACAATAAATAAATTAAATGTCTTGCACAAATAATAGCATTTAGAAATGAAAAACTATAACGTTCATGATTTAATCATATGATGTCACCCCTCTCCAGATAACTTGCCCTCTGGTGCTATAAACTTGCGCAACTCAATAAATAAATAAATAATGTTGATGAGGTAATCATATAATGTAACTTCTCTCATAGCAACGTGTTTCTAGCAAAGCGTTTTATGGTTTTAATAATGCAGTCAGTAACACCACCCCCTCCTAACCAAACGCGTCCCTGGTAATGCACCATCTGGTGCTAGACAACTTCTGTTTCTCAAAAGCTCAGTAACTATTGCCAGTTACTCAACACTATCGTCTGCCAACTCTTAGGTTGCTCTTTACGAACGGAAAGTGGGAGTGATAATCGTATTATGATCTCTTCATGGCTGAAAGGGCAATATGTTTGGATTCCGCCACCCACAGATTGCGAGATAATTGTCCCAACCACCAGGCCATACCATCTGAGAGTGAAGATGTGTTTTTGATAGTTGGCTAATTTCCTGTCGTAGCAAATGTTAGGGGCAGTGAATAATATTTATTTTATAATGGCTATGCTCTTTCTTTAAGGATACTTCCATTAACATAATATATGTTATGTATATTAAGTAAACAAAACTAGGTAAACTAAATATGACTTTGATCAGTGTGTGATAGTTCTTATTTAAACATTATTCTATAAACAACTGATAGTTTTACCACGGCGCAGATACACAATGTTCATCAGAATGTACATCTACCTTTAATTATTAATCATTATGATTTATAATTTTATTTTTAATGTTTATTACTTCACTATAATGATTATTATTTATAGTAGTAATTTAATGATTATTATTTATAATAGTAATTTAATGATTATTATTTATGGCAGTAATTTAATGATTATTATTTATAGTAGTAATTTAATGATTATTATTTATAGTAGTAATTTAATGATTATTATTTATGGTAGTAGTATTATTTATAGTAGATTATTATATATAGTAGTAATTTTATGATTATTATTTATAGTAGTAATTTAATGATTATTATTTATAGTAGTAATTTGAATTTTAGTATTGTCTTTATCATAAAAAGTATTTCAGATTTTTAAGAGTAATCTAATATTATTAACCGGTTTAAGCCAAGTAGCCAAGTAGCCAAGAATAGCTTTTACCAGGAAGTGATAGTACATATTCTGTATATCGGCCTAAACAAGTGAAACGTTTGAATATTTATTACTTACAAATTTCATGATATTATTTTATTATCATGGTTAATCTGTACTATTAATTGAATATGTTCATTAAAAAAAACAACTTAAGGTTCCTAGGTTCTTAAAATATTAGTGGGTTTAAAACCGAAATACCCTTAATAGCCTGAGTATCCAACAGATAAAACAAACCATTCTAATTATTAATAGTAATATATTTTGATGATTATAAGTAATACAGTTTGAACATCATAGTTAATTAGCTATGCTCATTATTAGGTATATGAGTACAGTCGTGATCAAAGTACGTGACTCGTTTTGACCAGAAGTTAATATTAATACAGTTACAAATGTTTATTCATAAAGATATGCCATTTATTTCCTGAAATATCTAAGCATTTGTCACTCAAGTATAACGTTTACACTCAAACTTAATCATGAGCTGTTTAAAAGTGGTTTATATTGTTCATAATGCTAAAAATTCGGCGTTCAATTCTTGTTCTGTGGTAGCATTGCCTTAAACACCAAAACAGCCAATTAATTTAGTCAAGTTTTTGTTTATTGTTCCTGATTATTGTAAACCTATTGTCAAAGAATTGTTATACCAACAAATAACTTGTATAAAACGTTTTCAAAGCATAATAGGAGGACCGGCAGGGCCAGATGGTTAAGGCACTCGACTCGTAATCCGAGAGTCGCGGGTTTGAATCCACATCGTACCAAACATATTCGCCCTTTCAGCCGTGGGGGCATTATGTGACGACCAATCCCACTATTCGTTGGTAAAAGAATAGTCCAAGAGTTGGCGATAGGTGGTGATTACTAGCTGCCTTCCCTCTTGTCTTGATAGCCCCGATATAGCTTTGCGCGAAATTCAAAACAAACCAAAGCATAGTAGACTAAACCATAATTGCTTTTAAAGTAATATTAATGAAATATTGAATAAACTGCTAATCTCTAAAATTTTAACATTTAATGAGTTTTTGTATAGATATAAAGAAATTTACGTTTTAACGTGTTGCAATTTTTTGTTTTTGATTTAAGGATACCAATTACCTCTGCTACTTTGGAAGTATGAAGGATGCGTAAAGTGTGCACTTCACAAAAAAGTAGTCTACATATCCAGAGGTTTTGTATGTTAAAACTATCAATGAAATTTATTTCCACTACGAAATTCACCCACTAATGAACAATTTGATTCAATCCAATCAAAATATTTTGTAATCATCTTGCATTGAAACATACGGCCTTTAAAATATCAATATCTGGCAAATATTCCTAGTAGCATTAATGAAAATAAAAGATGCACTGCATCTTCAAATGTTACCTTCCAGAGTGTTTAATCATAGTTAACCTTCAGTTCGTGTGCAAATAGATTCAGTTACCTTCTTGGCAATTTTTGGTAGACGCAGTACCTTAATATTTACAATCTATGAGCCGAAAAGCCCATCTGGTTTTTCTTTTCAATCAATACAAGATAAATAATATTTGCTAAAACTGAACCAAACTAATAAAACAATCAGTTAAAGTTCTTATAAGATGGGAGTAATATTCCTGCTACTAGTACAGTGTATATCAGTATACACCACACTTCTTCACTGCACGTGCATAAATTATACATTCTTAAGGAGTATGATAGAGAATGTACTGTGTGTTTTTTTATAGCAAAGCCGCATCAAGCCATCTGCTGACCCCACCCGCATCAGAGAATCGAACCCTGATTTTATTGTTGTAAATCCGTATAGTTACCGCTGTACTAGCAGGGGACGAGAATGTACTAAGTATCAGGTAGAATGTTCGTTCGAGTTCTCGTCATTCAATTAGATCGAGTGAATGATTCTCTCAACATTCCACCTAGAATAAAATCAGTCATTTGGAAAACAAAGGATGGTTTATTATTCTGATGATTGATCCTTCAATCAAACGACAGTTTGTGATAATTGAACACATATTACTCAGTATAGAGTAGTTATCTCTCAATAAATTTTTCCGACAAAGGCAACCAGAACCTTTTCTACAAAAGAAGTGCAACTGCCATTACCTTTGTCGAACCAAAACAAATACACGTGAACGTTTTAATGACTACAAATCAATGGTGAAAATAAACGAAGAGCTACTGGTCGCAACACCAGTTAACATGTTTGGACATTCTTGAAGACAGATATAGAGACAAATTAATCTCGATCCCAGGATTGTTGGCCTTCATACGTCTCTGAAAATATTTTAAAAACTCATTTCATAATTAAACTTACTTTACATTGTTGATATTATTCACTCTTTTATTTCTGTATATCGATATTATTTCATTTTTACTGTGCCATATTATCATTTTCAGTGTGCCATATTATCATTTTAACTGTGTCATATTATCACTTTCAGTGTGTCATATTATCATTTTTACTGTGTCATATTATCATTTTCAGTGTGTCATATTATCATTTTTACTGTGTCATATTATTGTTTTCAGTGTGTCATATTATCATTTTATTCAGTGTGCCATATTATCATTTTAACTGTGTCATATTATCACTTTCAGTGTGTCATATTATCATTTTTACTGTGTCATATTATCATTTTCAGTGTGCCATATTATCATTTTAACTGTGTCATATTATCACTTTCAGTGTGTCATATTATCATTTTTACTGTGTCATATTATCATTTTCAGTGTGTCATATTATCATTTTTACTGTGCCATATTATCATTTTCAGTGTGCCATATTATCATTTTAACTGTGTCATATTATCACTTTCAGTGTGTCATATTATCATTTTTACTGTGTCATATTATTGTTTTCAGTGTGTCATATTATCATTTTCAGTGTGTCACATTATCATTTTTACTGTGCCATATTATCATTTTCAGTGTGCCATATTATCATTTTAACTGTGTCATATTATCACTTTCAGTGTGTCATATTATCCTTTTTACTGTGTCATATTATTGTTTTCAGTGTGTCATATTATCATTTTAACTGTGTCATATTATCACTTTCAGTGTGCCATATTATCATTTTAACTGTGTCATATTATCACTTTCAGTGTGTCATATTATCATTTTTACTGTGTCATATTATCATTTTCAGTGTGTCATATTATCATTTTTACTGTGTCATATTATCATTTTCAGTGTGTCATATTATCATTTTTACTGTGTCATATTATTGTTTTCAGTGTGTCATATTATCATTTTAACTGTGTCATATTATCATTTTCAGTGTGCCATATTATCATTTTAACTGTGTCATATTATCACTTTCAGTGTGTCATATTATCATTTTTACTGTGTCATATTATCATTTTCAGTGTGTCATATTATCATTTTTACTGTGCCATATTATCATTTTAACTGTGCCATATTATCATTTTAACTGTGTCATATTATCACTTTCAGTGTGTCATATTATCATTTTTACTGTGTCATATTATTGTTTTCAGTGTGTCATATTATCATTTTCAGTGTGTCATATTATCATTTTTACTGTGCCATATTATCATTTTCAGTGTGCCATATTATCATTTTAACTGTGTCATATTATCACTTTCAGTGTGTCATATTATCATTTTTACTGTGTCATATTATTGTTTTCAGTGTGTCATATTATCATTTTAACTGTCTCATATTATCATTTTCAGTGTGCCATATTATCATTTTAACTGTCTCATATTATCATTTTCAGTGTGTCATATTATCATTTTTACTGTGCCATATTATCATTTTCAGTGTGACATATTATCATTTTAACTGTGTCATATTATCACTTTCAGTGTGTCATATTATCATTTTTACTGTGTCATATTAACATTTTTACTGTGTCATATTATTGTTTTCAGTGTGTCATATTATCATTTTAACTGTGTCATATTATCATTTTCAGTGTGCCATATTATCATTTTAACTGTGTCATATTATCACTTTCAGTGTGTCATATTATCATTTTTACTGTGTCATATTATCATTTTCAGTGTGTCATATTATCATTTTTACTGTGTCATATTATCATTTTCAGTGTGTCATATTATCATTTTTACTGTGCCATATTATCATTTTCAGTGTGCCATATTATCATTTTAACTGTGTCATATTATCACTTTCAGTGTGTCATATTATCATTTTTACTGTGTCATATTATCATTTTCAGTGTGTCATATTATCAATTTTACTGGGTCATATTATCATTTTCAGTGTGCCATATTATCATTTTTACTGTGTCATATTATCATTTTACTATTTTCTACCACCTTTTGCTATTACTTCATTTTTAATTTTATGTTTATACAAAACTTGATTTGCGTTTCTTATAACACAAATCTTTAATGTGCTGAACACATCTCTTTGACACAACTAAACTTGATACTGGAGCTATAGGTTATAACTATAGGTTATTAGTTCTTAAGGTTAACTCATAGTAAAATTACGATTTATGTGACCCTCATTTTCCTTAAGAAAACAATGAACTATTCCAAAGCGCTCGAAATTTGGGTCAAGAGTGAAACTATGTGATAGTGAATTACTACTTTTTAACTCAGTAAGTCATTTCGCGATGCAAATAAATCAACACACTCGACCAAGAAGTCACTAAACTTCTTTCACTGCAATATATCCCAACTGTTTGCACAATTAATGATTTCAGATGTGCTGGATGTTGGAGGTTATGCAACTGACTCAACCTTATCGCTACTGTTAGACTTGGTAAACTACACTCTGCTTACCATAACAATAACCACTCCATTAAAAAGCTGGAAAATTGATTGCCTTTAATTGAAAAACAACACTGGGAATTCATCCATCTATGAACAGGTATTTTTTTCTACCTAATACATGGTTTCGGAAAACATCTTATTTCATCTGTAGTCTCTATAACCATGTTTCATAACATTACTAGCTATAAATAGTGGACTTCTTGTCATCACGAATTATCAACTATATATCATAGAGCCTCTATATACGTAAGAATCTCCACCTAATAAACCACAGAACAGTACTTTATGTATATGAAGGTACTATGATTTCTTCCAACACATACACTCATGCAGTTTATTGTTCTAAGGCTTAGTCTGACCAACTTTTGGATAAATATCCCATGGGATATCAGCTCACTTTATGCACTGGCAACAGTGACCAACAATTCTTTAGTATGTCCATTCAGAGAATACCAATGCTAAGACATAGCTCAAAGATAGTTATCTTCATTTTATGAGTAACATCCTCTTCTTTACTCACTTTCAGTTTATCATCATTTGCCATTTTGGTGTCCAAAATGTGATGGCTTCATATATTAGCTTTGTCTACAACATTTGTAATAAGAAACTTGATCTCGCCATTCTAACGTTGAGGTATGTACCAATTCCTCTCCCTCCTACCCAAGAGGCTGGGGTGACTATTAACGTTTCGGATGCAAGCAGCTTGTTCCCCCAGACTTAATGTGAACTCCAATTACTACTTGCTTTTAGTTCTCCTTTGCCTACTTTATCATCTGTCAAAGCTAATAGCTTTTAGTCTTAGCTAATTTAATGTTTGGCACAAAACGGGCAGCTCAATTTGTGCTAACACAACATTTCACTACTGGTTAACCAAATACGTCCATAAAACCAAACCAGTCTCCAGAGGGTGGAAGATATATACAGTAAAATGTATAAACTTCATTGATAGCAAAACTATATAATTTAATACGACAAGGTACAGCAAAGGAGTTAAAATTAAACTGAAACTTTAAGCCAGGACAAGAATAAATAACAATGTAACCTTCGTGTCCAGAGGGTCAGCTGAAATAATGGGGTTGGTGCTTTTTACCAGAACACCATGATTCAGAAAATATCATTACACCAGGTGCTAAGTCACAACAAAATGTTGTTTGTTCGTAGGTAATCACAAAGAGCTAACGATTCTCTCCCTACTACGGGTATTGAAAAGTGGTTTCCACTGTTGTAAGTCCGGAGTCGTACCGTTATGCCACTGGGAAAACAAATGAATATTGAGTTAATACGACGTCTGTTTTATGCTAAGTGGCTATGACATTCAAATATACCAAATTAAGCCTATTATTCATTGTCGAGCTCACTGACAGATACTATTTTTGCTCTGTTGTGAATTTTCTCTGGGTTGGAAAATATCTAATGATTTAGTTCAGAGGCCTAAGCTTGCGTGGTAAAAAATAGATGCTATCGATGATGACCAATAAAACTTTACACAAACATATGTTGATTTAGTCATTTTTTCTGAACTAAACTTATCATATTTGTTAATATTGAAATCGTTTTTTTTCACTGTCTCAATATTTGACACAGTTGGGTTTTGTGCATATCGACCAATATATATATATATATAATCATTTTCTACCATGATTAGCTGATTTTAATGAATTTTCACATTCATCTGTTTTAACACAATACATTGTTAAAATGATTTTTTTTTCTGTTTTACACCATGACAAGTTTTCTTTCAAAGTCGTCTGTAACTTTGTTGTCAACGGTAAAGTGTACAGGACCCTTATAATGGGTACTTTCTTCAACACCAGTTCTATTAATGTTCTTCTTGATTATATTATTTGATCTATCGATTTGAATAAAAGGCTGGTGTTTTGATTTAATACAAGCAACATAAGCCCCTAAACTAGGAACTGTCGCAGAACCAACATCCAAAACATAGTTTCTTGTTGGCAAAACTGCTACATGTCTACTATCTAAAGTCGCCAACTCCTACCTGCATCCCTGTAGTTCATTATGACACAATTTATGTTTCGATTTTTTTTTTTAAAGTTATAATTTAGTTCCAATTTTACTGGTAATTTCTTTCAGATGAAATAGACAATAAATATCGCACATTATGTAATAAGTCACTTATTTGATGATAATCTTGTGCTTAAGTCTGAAGTCTGATAATTTATTTGATCAGTTCAGTCTGCATTCATGTCCGTGACAGTCGCCATATTGATAAAAAGATATAAAACAAATAGTCTTACATTTTGTACATATCCATTTCTGATTTAGATTACATATAACGTTAAAATCCTCAGAACTCATATTCACACAGTTAATGAAATATTTCAGAACGATAAAACAGTATTTTCTACTTTGTAAGGCCAGTTCACTGCAACTCTGGAGGAGCACATTGCACACAAGTCTCCACTAGTCGTTATTACTATATTTCTCTTATAATCTAATAAGCTGGTAGGATGCAAGCAATATCTCGCCCAGTTGGTGATCAATTGATTTCTCTTTCATTTCCTTACAATGATCCATCTTATGGTAATTTAAAAAGCTTTTATAACTTTCTGCATCCACTTGTAATTTAACAATCAAATCTAGTTAGTGTGCTACTATACTATTGAACTAACTTGTAACTGTAAATAACTGAAGAGACCATATGTGGCCCGCTATCCGCTACTGGAGGGACAGCATAATTAATATGATGTTTAATTGTACAGCTTATTTAAAATTTTAAGTAATTAATCATTACCTGCATCAGAGACATCATTCAAGTGGTTTCTCACAGTACAGTTGCAAACAAAGAACTTCTTCAGGGGTGTCTTAAATAAAATGATTGACCATCACGACGTTTTACACAAGACGTATAAGTAACATCTTATTTCTCAGACATTAACAAAATATTGTAAGGATGAAGTATTCATAAATCATTAAAACAGTTAAACCAACAATAGTAAAGAATGTAAATAATAACTTATTTGAAATATTGTAAATAGTAAATTGATTTGGTGATCTCAAATATTTGAAGGTTAGGTGATACAATTTTCGTAGTTACAACTAAACTTTAAAATTAATGTAATAAAGATAATGAGATGTCCATACTGAAAAACAATAACTGGACCTAATGACATTGTTCTAGAATCTTAAGGTTTTATAAGATATTTAAATATCTTTACTTTTCTAAATATTTTCACACCAAAATAAATCATGGTTTTATATTCTAATTTCGGCTCTCTTTATAATAAATATTGGTCTTGAGGAAAATGTTGATAACAAAATTGAATTTAGAGACTTATTTATTCTATAACAAAAAGTTAGATGTGGAACAAACGGGTTGTTTAATCTAAGTGAGGCATCGTCTTATACGTACTAAGGAAGAAGTGCTATACGGATGATACAAATGGTTTATTTGGTATTAAAGGAAATGTCTTAGTTAGCATAGCCAATTTTGACACCAGGAAACTCGTAAATATACAGAAAAATCGCAAACTTTTTCTATTACTACTGTGAATCTGCAAGAAGGTATGTTTTCAACTAATTTCATGTAAGAATTGGGTGACATACCGTGCCTCGCAAAAATATCCATCTATACCAATAATTTCATATTTTGATGAAATGCAAATAATACGAACAAGTTGTTTTAATGTATTTGTTTTTATTCAGAACTCTAATGATAAAACTTAACATTATGCGCGAAAGAGATTGAATGTCAGCAAAACCTTCAAAATAACATATATATATATATATTGTAATTTGCTGATTTGATTGCATAAGTATTTTCTCCCTAAGTCAGTACTCGATAGAACCAATTTTAGCAAGAATTTTTTCTGTGAATCTTTTTGGATAGGTTTCCGCCAGCTTTGCACAGTTGGGTTGTATAACTTTACCCCACTCTTCCTAGGAAGATTACTTCAGTTCTGACAAGTTTATGCAACATTCAAGTTTCGTCATAAATTTTCGATATGATTAAATTCAGAACTTTGACGGAGCCACTCTAAGGTATTGACTATTTTATTTTGAAACCACTCCTATTTTAGACCATAATTAAGTTATTCATTGTATTATGAGAGAAGGGATAGAAAAGAATCTGCAGAAGTTAGTTATACATTAGGCAAAATTCGTGCAAGGTGTTTTTAACGTATTTTGTCATGTACAAAATCATAAAACTAGTTTATCGTACGATAAAGCTATTATAACGGAGGTTCAGTATTTGTAAAGAATGATACTTTTCCAATTCTATTTAAGGTATAATTTTATTACAAAAACTTATATCTTACTGCAATAGTTTAGGTAACTATAGAAATCTAATATATCTGTTATTAATATATGACTATTTTATAGTTCCTGTTGTTCAGTGTGTGTACGTTTTTATCCCAAAGCCACATTTTGTTATCTGCTGGGAGCTTAACAGGGGATATTAGTGTTGCAAGTCTTTAGACTTGCCGCTTTCCCACCAGGGGCTAGCTATATATCAAAGTATTTTTGTGAGAATAACTTTGTCATCTCCTAAATATAACAATTTTTTTATTAATAGCTACTGATGATTACAAACAAAACGATAAACTGCTTGTTGAAGCATCTTCACCCTTTTGGTAATTGTGTGTTTTCATATAGCAAAGGTACATCGAGCTATCTGCTGAGCCCACCGAGGGGAATCAAACCCCTGGTATTACTGTTGTAAATCCGTGGACTTATCGCTGTACTAGCGAGGAGCCTTTTGGTAATTGATGCTTAATTTTCAAAGTGCTCATAGAAGGCCACAGAATTACTCCAAACATCATCTATCGATGAAAAGTGATTCTGTAAGAAGAACGTGACGTAGGAGGAATAAAACCTAAAAGGACAGTCAGGGATGGAGATGAAAACATGAGGTTATTGCTGTGGGAAATACTTTGGTGGACAGGATCGTCTATCCCCAACGTTTGGAGTACAGTGATCATTCTTGGGCTACTTACCTCATAAAATATATTGAAATGCTGGAAAGAGGCTGATAACTAGGATGGAAAGGTTTTCTTGTGAGGATATTTAAAATTTCTTTTCACTTGAAAGAGGAAGGTTAGAGAGAAACTGGTTTAAATATTTAAGATTTTTAAAGTGAACCGATAGTGTTGATGCACTTTTTTGTACTTAATAGTAGTGAGAATGGGACACAAACAATTTTTTGGAAGGTAAGAATAATGCTTAGCTAAAACAGGATTATTTTTCTAACAGAGTGGTTGGTCTTTGGAACGCGTTGCCTTCCGGTGTAGGTTATGCAACTGTTGTAAGAAAGTTTAAGCGAAAGCGTGATAATTATTTAAATTATAAGGACTGGTTTGAATCTATTGGTGTTATTTTATTTTATAGGATAGAACGGCATAGATGGACCAAAAAAGCTCTTAGCTTTCCTGTGATATTATGTTAATAAAGACCATAATTTTGCTGCCATTTCTGGTTTCTGTTTTAATGTTTGTTGACATTTCTTGCATTTCAATAACTTTTTTTTTTCCTGGGAGCCATACTTAAATGTCATGGATCACAGTAGGATGTTTTAATAAGACGATCCTGAATACATTGGGTCATTCTGTATCGTTTGAATGCCTTATGGTGTTTTTATTTAATATTCGACACCTACCTGACACATAAAAGTAAAACAAAGAACACGTTTGTTTTCTTCATTGTAAGAAAATAGTACCACCACATAAATTGAAACTAGCTTTTCCAATACTGGTGTTCTGTGCTACCTCCAGGAATGAGCTTCATTCAAGCGACACCAGGAAACAATAAGTGTATGAAATCCTTAAAACTGGGTATTGTTTTATTTCACAATTTTTTTTTGTATACGTAAATTATGCGTATGGGTTGAAATTAAGCCAGAAATTATCTTATTAACTAACAAAAAGTGCTAAAATAATTATTGAAATGAATAAATCATTAAAAAAATTCAACTAACTACTTTCAACCATATGTTTACGACTTTACATAGAATATTATTAAAGAAAATGGAAGCAAAATAAACAGTACTTTCGCAGAAATTAAAATTTATTATTGTATTAAAGATACGAAGTAGTAATAATTATTATTTGACTGTTCAATAAATGAAATATTTCCTGTTTGTATATATCCAGAATTATTGATAATTGTTATACCCATTTTATCGTAACATGAACAGTTTGAAGTCTAAAATTGAAGTTTAATGTAATGATTTATAAGAATAAAATCAAATGTATACAGATCTAATTAGGTAATATCAGTTTATAACACACATACTCACATTGGGTAATATCAGTTTATAACACACATTAGGTAATATCAGTTTATAACACACATTGGGTAATATCAGTTTATAACACACATTGGGTAATATCAGTTTATAACACACATACTCACATTAGGTAATATCAGTTTATAACACACATACTCACATTGGGTAATATCAGTTTATAACACACATACTCACATTGGGTAATATCAGTTTATAACACACATACTCACATTGGGTAATATCAGTTTATAACACACATACTCACATTGGGTAATATCAGTTTATAACACACATACTCACATTGGGTAATATCAGTTTATAACACACATACTCACATTGGGTAATATCAGTTTATAACACACATACTCACATTGGGTAATATCAGTTTATAACACACATTGGGTAATATCACATTTGGGTAATACCAGTTTATAACACACATTGGGTAATATCAGTTTATAACACACATACACACATTGGGTAATACCAGTTTATAACACACATTGGGTAATATCAGTTTATAACACACATACACACATTGGGTAATATCAGTTTATAACACACATACTCACATTGGGTAATATCAGTTTATAACACACATACTCACATTGGGTAATATCAGTTTATAACACACATACTCACATTGGGTAATATCAGTTTATAACACACATACTCACATTGGGTAATACCAGTTTATAACACACATTGGGTAATATCAATTTATAACACACATACACACATTGGGTAATATCAGTTTATAACACACACACTCACATTGGGTAATATCAGTTTATAACACACATACTCACATTGGGTAATACCAGTTTATAACACACATTGGGTAATATCAGTTTATAACACACATACTCACATTGGGTAATATCAGTTTATAACACACATATCAGTTTATAATACACATACACACATTGGGTAATATCAGTTTATAACACACATACTCACATTGGGTAATATCAGTTTATAACACACATACACACATTGGGTAATATCAGTTTATAACACACATACTCACATTGGGTAATATCAGTTTATAACACACATACTCACATTGAGTAATATCAGTTTATAACACACATTGGGTAATATCAGTTTATAACACACATACACACATTGGGTAATATCAGTTTATAACACACATACTCACATTGGGTAATATCAGTTTATAACACACATACTCACATTGGGTAATATCAGTTTATAACACACATACTCACATTGGGTAATACCAGTTTATAAGACACATAAACACATTGAGTAATATCAGTTTATAACACACATTGGGTAATATCAGTTTATAACACACATACACACATATGTATTGTTTTATAAAATAATTTTCAATCTAAATTGATCCTTTAATAGACTTCTGGCTTTTGGAATTGACGAACAGCGTTCGAATCTATGTACACCACACCATTTCTTACACTTTAAACTATAGATAAATGTTTTACCAAATAATTCCTTAGGTGGTATGGTACTGTTAACTAGCTATTTCTCCTCAGGTCGGTTGACAGTTGAAATTTAAGGACGGAAGCAAATAGCCTTAATAGATTTGCCATCTATTCAAATATAAGTTCAACCTGAAGGTATTTTGAAATATATTTAGTTTTTGCCGGAAGAAAGCTCAATTCAAAGTGATGGACGTGATCATAGCATTCGGAACTTACTCCAAAGTTTGAATTACGTATTACAATTTAAAAAGCCTGAAAGTGAGTTAGTTCCTAGTGGCGGTCTTATACTGCCAGAAACCGCATTTTGATACCCTTGGTATGCAGAGAACAGACAGCTTTGTGTAGCTTTGCGCTTAACAGCAAATAACAATAAACAAAAATGAGTTAAACAGTAATTTAGATTTAGAAATTAAATACCTATCGATATGTATTCAATTTATAATAGCTGCCAATAAGATTGATACAAACAGTTTCTTTTTTAATACAAATATATTTTAATATACAAACAATAATACAATTTACAATAATGGTTATTACAGATAATGATTTATGCTAAAAAAATTTACAAATTTTCGAATAATATCGAGTCTTCTTTCTGGTCTGGAACTTCCTTGATGTCTTATCGAGGGTTCACGATGAGCAAGAAAGTCAATTTCGTGTTAATGTAGATACAATTCAGTTGACAGGATGTTAGATAGCTATCCATTTTTTGGCCTTCGCTTATCACACGTCGAGTTTTTCACTGCTGAAGTTATATAATGTCTTCGTAAAAATATAATTTTCCGATATGTAAGTCTATTGAAGCTAAATGGTTTGTAATGTTCAAAATATATATATACGTTCCTGTTAAAATACCTGAAGATCCTAATTAACAGACGTTAATCACAGTTAAAGCTGTCGAGGTTTACAGGATACCCATTGTAGTAAACCAATAATATATACTGTTTCTTAACACTTCGTATTGGCTACATTTATAAGCGTGAGGAGAATTTTTAGAAATTGCAGCTTGCACAACAATATAAACGATACACTAGTGTTTACGTACACACATATATTGCCGATTCTTACACGTTTGTTTGTTTTTGTATTTTTTAATTTCGCACACAGCTACTCGAGGGCTATCTGTGCTAGCCGTCCCTAATTTAGCAAAGACTAGAGGGAAGGCAGCTGGTCATCACCACTCACCACCAACTCTTGAGCTACTCTTTTACCAACGAATAGTGGGATTGACAGTCACATTATAATGCCCCCACGGCTGAAAGAGCGAGCATGTTTGGTGCGACTGGAATTCGAACCCGCGACCCTCAGATTACGAGTCGAACCAACCTGGCCATACCGGACCAGAGCAATACACGTTTAACTGTATTTATATTTATAAATATAAAATTAAACATCGAAATTAAAACAGATATATGATAATAAATGCCTTACAAGACATACACAAAAAAACGAGTCAAAATAGATTTGTGGCTATCTTATACGAATAATGCGTAATCAGTTAAAAGGTGGTCAATTCTTTTGTTATTATCAGTCAGATTGCAGATAGTCAGTCACGTTTTAATACTGTGACTATTGACTATGGTATCGGTACAGAATTAACAAGTATGTGGAATTTATTTTAGAGGATATTAATTTTAAAGTTAAACGTATCGGTAAATGTTATTTATGCAGGAAGGAAAACCAAAAATTGAAAAAAAAAATTGTTCTCGTTATGTGAACTGAATTTTGTATTATTCTTTTTACCTAATAATTAAAAAAAAGAATCGAAAGCATTATGACAATGTGTAGTGAAAAACAAATAGTCAAGTTAAAAAAAACGAACACATAATTAAAAAAAATCTGTATTTCAAAATTTTAATGTATTTTTTCATTTTAGCCATCTATTAAACATGGTATCACATATTATATTGAATGTTTGTTGTGACGAAAAAATTATTCTATTTTTATCATAATTGTATTTTACACTATTTTGTAATGATTATAATGGTTTCTTTATCTCTTGTGTACTGCATTTAGGATTGATAAAAAATTTTAATATAGTATTGGTAATTCTTCGTAAAGCTAAAAACTGAAATCACATTTGTTGTCTGTGCATATGATCCTTTTTTAAAAGGCGTGCTTATAACTTTAGGTTTCATCTTGACTTACAGCAATTCTAACATCAGTATGCCCTGATTCTTACAGAATGCATTACTTGTGTATATATAAAATTGTACTTTTGGGGTGAAATAAAACTGTGTAACGTAAAACCTTGTATACACTTCCACACAAGTCTAAACAAGAAATGAAATATTATAAATTTTAAATATATCTTTGATCTTTGTTATACAAGTATTACTTTGTCTTAATATGGGCCCACCATGACTAAGTAGTTATGACGCTCTACCTGTAATCTGAAGATCGAGGTTTCGAATTACCACCACACTAAACATGTTCGCCCCACCAGCCGTGGGGGCGTTATAATGTTACAATCAATCTCACTATTCGTTGGTAAAAGAGTAGCTTGAGAGTTGGCGGTGGGTGGTGATGACTAGCTGCTTTCCCTCTAGTCTTACACTGCTAAATTAGGGACGGCTAGCCCAGATAGTCCTCGCGTATCTTTGCAAGAAATAAAAAAAACAAACTCTCTTAACATTTACTAACATATTATTTAAATAACATACCTTACCCATCCATCTACAATCGAATCATTTTAAGAAGTATATCTCATTTAAAAAATAAAGCCCTCAGATTACTAACCCGTCAAAATTCGTTCCTCTTGAATATTTTGTCTTAAAAGCTCTTGCTTTGTTCGTTATAAACAATGTTGAAATATATGACGATTTTGCTAAGTGTTTCTAGGTCTTTTAGACTATAATTAGATTTCCTTTTGTTATATGTCCATTATCACTTTCTTTTTAAATAAAATAGTGCTGTCTAAAAGGAAAAGGGGCCCATTAAATATAATTCAGAATAAATGAAAAAGATGGATAATTCCATTAGTGCCTAGGATAATGTCCTATTGTGCCCTCGTTAGTTCTTTAACACTATGTCTTCCTTTATAGATTTCTCTAAAACTTCAGTCACAGATATTTTTGTCTTCTTTCAAAGTGCATATTTTCCTTTATTCATAAATTTGAGTGAATTTCCTTGACTTACAAGGTTATAATTATCTTAATCAAGTAAGACATTTTTTTAAAGTTAGATAACGATATATTAGATAAAAGGATTCAGTTTCTGTGTAGAAGTACTTAAACAAATCTGTAGTTTCAATAGTTAACCAATAATTCTACACTTTATGTAAATCCTTCCCAGATGGTCAAAATCAATAATTATAAAATACGTGCTCTGTATAATTTATATTTTCCTCATATGTTTAGGAAAATAGTCCATTTCAATTTTGAACATATAGTAATTTCTACTTATTCAGTAAATTTGTTTGTTTTTGAAGTTCGCGCAAAGCTACACGAGGGCTGTTTGCACTAGCCATCACTAATTTAACAGTTTAAGACTAGAGGGAAGGCAGCTAGTGATCGCCACCCACTGCTAACCCTTGGATTACTCTTTTTTACCAACGAATAGTGGGATTGACCATTACATTATAACGTCTCCACTGCTAAATGGGCGAGCACGTTTAGTGCAATGAGGATTCGAACCAGAGATCCTCAGATTACGAGTTGGCCATGCCGGGTCGTATTTAGTGAGGATGAATGACTTTGGTACACTTAATTAAAAACGAAGAGGTTTGGTTTGTTTTGAATTTCGCGCAAAGCTACTCTAGGGCTATCTGCGCTAGCCGTCCATAATATAACAGTGTAAGACTAGAGGGAAAGCAGCTAGTCATCACCACCCACCGCCATCTCTTGGGCTACTCTTTTACTAACGAATAGTGGGATTGATCGTGTCATTATAACGCCCCCACGGCTGAAAGGGCGAGCATATTTGGTGTGACGGGGGATTCGATCCCCCGACCATCGGATAACGAGTCGAGTGCCATAACCACAAGACCATGCCAGGCCTGAAAACGAAGAGATTCAGTATACATGTCAACTCATAAGAACTTATCTATTTTATTGATTTTGGTTTATACACATGAATTTACTTGTTTTGATAGTTTCTATATACCAGAGTCTTATATAAATACTAAGAAAATTCCTCTCAGCATTTCAAATTCTGCTACAAATATCGTATTGATCCTTTTGTACTTAAAAGTCACGATTGAATGCTTTATTTTCTAAAAATCTTGTTCCGGGTGTTATGAGCATATCTTATAAAATGTAAAGACATCACAGAAACGTAAGTGACTAACAACTACCTGAAAATCAAAGAAAAGGTTTTCGCGATTTTGCGCATTGAGCATAACTCAATACACGAGAAAAAATAACCTATATTTCAGGTCAAATATATATCAAAATAGCATCTCACATAATTTTAAATGCCATGTTTGGACAATCCACTTAATAAAAAAATAACTGTTACAACTTTGGGGGAAGCTAAAAAAATGTTAGCGCTTACTACTTAATATTACTTTTTGTAATATACAAGATGTATCTGGATAGTAACTCATAGAAAACTCCTTTTAATACAAACAGATAATACACTAGAGTTTATAAATACATAATCTATAATAACCAACTAACCATTTTGATCTATGCCAATTTTGATCGAACACGTTTCTCTCAAATTGTACAGTCGTTAAAAGATATCTTAGCAATAGGAAAAATTGATATTATGCAATAACCAGTTCAATCACCTGATATCAATCAAATTAAAAATTTATGGCTGAGTTAAACCGATTAACGAAATATCGTTAGCCAAACACGGAAGACGAACGTTTCGGAATTTTTCAAAGAAGGATGATAGTTGATCACTCAGGAAAAGCTGCGCAAACTCATTGAAAGGATGTGACGTCGCTGTGACGTAGTACCGAAATCCAAGTGAATACCAACTAAACATTAACTTCTGAAACTCGTTTGTGTTATTTTAGTTTCATGCTTATGTTCGATTATTGCAGATAAACTTGTCTGATTATTTTGTAATGTAACTGTAATGAGATGCTCTAATAAACTACAGCACGTGCACAACACTGTTTATGAAAATGTGTAACTAAAATCATGAATAGTTTAAATATTTACGAAAGCCAGTGTTAAAATTAGGATTTTAGATCATATTTGAATAGATCTCATCGAGTGCATACTAAAAACATCTTTTTCCATAATTTTTGTTACGTAATAAAATACATAACAAATTAAGAACATTATCAATTGAGGCACACTTTTGTCTACCCCTGTATATTAATGAAGGTAGACAGAATATTACAAATATTGACTGCATTAGATTATCTTATAAATTTGATAAGAAACTCTGACAGTTTACTCAGATTACGCTTATCTTCGTATAATAAACAGAAGATGAATATGGCTACTAAATTGTATGAAGATAATACAGCGTGAAACAAATAATTCAGAGTACACTTTACGACATACAATGAATACAGTGTGAAACACATTAACAAGGCTGGTCTAATAGCTCAACGAGTACATTTGCGATGAAAACAGAAAACACATGCTTCTAAACGGGTCGAAACTCAGGTGGTTATGGTTCCCAGCCCACAATCTGCGCGTCGTGGGTTCAAATCTCCATCCCACTAAACATATTCACCCTTTCAGCCGTAGGGCATTATGTGACGGCCAGTCTCACTATTTGTTGGAAAAAAGTAGTCCAAGAGTTGACGGTGGTTGGTGATGACTAGATGCTTTCCTCTAGTCTTACGCTGCTAAAGTAAGGACGACTAGCACAGATAGCCTTCATGTGTATTTGCGCGAAATTCATAAGGATTCATAAACCGAGGACAAATATTCGTATTCCTCTGTATTGGCCGGTATGGCCAGGTGGTTAAGGCCCTCGACTCGTAATCCGAGGTTCGCGGGTTCGAATCCCCGTCGCATTAAACATTCTCGCCCTTTCAGCCGTGGGGTCGTTATAATGTGACGATCAATCCCACTATTAGTTGGTAAAAAGAGTAGCCTAAGAGTTGGCGGCGAGTGATGATGACTAACTGCCTTCCGTCTGGTCTTTCACTGCTATATTCGGGACGGCTAGCGCAGAGGGCCCTTGTGTAACTTTAAGAGAAATTCAAGCCAAACTAGAAACTTATAATACCTCAGATTATTCCATGTAGTATGTTATGTCTTTTTATTCATAAGATATAACATTAAGAATAAGTATCTTTCTAGCTTGCTCATTTTGTTGGTTGCTTAGTTTGGAGCAAAACCTTATTCGGTTATCTGTTGTGTACACATCGAGGACTCGAAACCGGAATTTTAGTGTTGTAAGTTGGTATGTTAACAACTGTACCTCTGGAGAGTACACGTTTTTTTAAAAATAATATTAAAAATGAATAGCGGTCAACTGTATATCCAGATAACAAGCAAACTTTAATTCAACGTTGACAATTGGTTACAACCAGTGTGTCAACGTTATTGTTAGAATACAGAAGTTTAATACTATAGAGTTGGTTCCATTGTTGTTTATACGCCACAGCACTGCATGCTTCGTTTAAGACACAATTCATATATTTATCATAAAAAAAACTTTTATTAATTGAATTATATCTGATTTTCCGTTATCAAAAGAAAGTAACAAATGGTGAGAGAAAATTTGTAATAATAATTAAATGTGCGCTAATATATATTTATTTAAAAAAGTAATACTAAATAATAAATTAGTTTAGTTTGTTCTGAATTTCGCGCAAAGCTACAAGAGGGCTATTTGTGCTAGCCGTCTTTAATTGAGCAGTGTAAAACTAGATGGAAAGCAGTTAGTCATCACCACCTATCGCCAACTCTTGAGCTACTCTTTTACCAACGAATAGTGGGATTGACTATCACTTTATAACGCCTCCACGGATGAAAGAGCGAGCATGTTTGATGTGACGGGGACTCGAACCCGGGAACCTCGGATTACGAATAGAGTGTCTTAACCCCCGGCCGATTACAAACTGAGCTCTCAAATTCCCCTCCTATACGTTATACTTTGGATGCAAACGTTTAATGAACGTTACGCCAATGAATAAAATGACGTTGATTGAAAGTTAATATATAGCGC
This sequence comes from Tachypleus tridentatus, assembly GCF_004210375.1. Classification (NCBI taxonomy): domain Eukaryota; kingdom Metazoa; phylum Arthropoda; class Merostomata; order Xiphosura; family Limulidae; genus Tachypleus; species Tachypleus tridentatus. The sequence continues at coordinate 23,709,098 of NC_134837.1, read as the reverse complement.
AACGTTAGTGCAACGTTGAGAAAACGATTGTACGTTATCTGGCTATACTGGACACATTTTCAGGTGTTAAAAACAAGGCTGTTATTATTTCATTTCTTTGTACAGCTCAACGTAGAATAATATTTCTTATTAGTTTTACACAGATGTTGAAATTCGTGATAACAAGAAACCCACTTGAAGTAAAATATGTGTTCTCAAGACAGCTACTATGGGTATTAACATTTTAATTGAAATAAAGTAGAGAACAACGTTTCGATCTTTTTAGGTCATCTTCAGGTTAACCTCTGTTTTAATTAAAGTGTTAATACCCATTCAGCCGTCTTGAGAATACAAAAGTTAAACTTTATACTTTTTAGATTGTTAACTGAATTTGTCAATCGAACTCTTTTCCTTCTCCGCAGTTGAACTTATTTTTATATTATTCCATATTGATGAAGTTCTACTATTAGACCATACTAAGTAATTTAATGTTTTGCCTGCTTTCAACACACGGTGTAAAGAACTGTGTATAATCATGGTTGAAACAATTTATTATTCATGTAAGTTATAAGTTGGGAATCCCAGCATTGATTAATGGGGTTAAATGCAGAATGTATGTTATTTCTGTCTCCCTTTTTTTTTTTTAATATAAATCGTATATTATTAGCGACCTTGTAAACAAACCAAGCCATAACAGTTTTGTGTATAATTATTTCACGACAGAATGTTTACAAATACGATTGGATTTACAAATGGATTCATCGATTATTTCTTATCTGTCTAAACGGAATTTAAGTTGACAAACAGGAAACCATTAGAAGTTTAAGTTCCATTGATTTTCCGACAAGACTGTTTTAAAATAATTGTGTCCTCATTATATTTATTTATAGTATGAACATTACCAGATGTTCCAATCGAGGATAAATGAACAGACAAAAGCAACTAAATCTTTCTTTTTAACAAGTTGCCAGATACTTTCTTCGCAGTATATTTTTCTTCTATATTCTACAAATTACCCAACAGTATTTTTGAAGTTTTATTCCTTTTAGGTTTCACTTAGCTTCAGGAGGAATATTGGAAGAAATGACACCGGTAATAATAGCTTCAGTGATAACGCACCAGTAATATAGATAAGTTGTAAAAAAGAAGGCACAGTAAAAATAGCAGAATTTTCCCTCAAGATAACAAAAAGTACAGTACAATTTTACGTTCTCGTATGTCACATAATCAAACTACTTTTCCATTTTGTATTCGTACTGTTACCGTTTTTATCAAAACGGTGTTCCTAATATCATTTTATAGGACCATTTTCTTCAAATACACATTATTATTGTTACTGGTACTGTTATTTCTAACACCCTTTATGAGAGTCTTTTGACTGGCTGGTTAAATTTCGTGTAAAGCTGTTCAAAGGTTCTTTGTGCTAATCATCCATAAGAAATGATTGGATTGACTGTAATGTTATAATGCCTCCACGGTTAAGAGAGCAAACATATTTGGAGACGGGTTTTGATTCCACAATTTGTAGTTTGCGAGATATGAACCCTAACCACCAGGCTGTGTAACAAACCCTATATTACAGTGGTTAAAAGCCAGTTTAATACGTATTGAACTTGGATATATATATTCAATTCAGTTATTTTTATTACTTTGGCCCGATATGGTCAAGTTGTTAGCGCGTCCAATTCGTAATCTGAGTGTCCCGTGATTGAATTCCTGTCACACCAAACATGCTCGGCCTTTCAGCTGTGGAGGCATTATAATGTATTGGTCAATCCTACTATTCTTTGGTAAAAGAGTAGACCAAGAGTTGACAGTGGGTGGTGATGACTAGCTGCCTTTCCTCTAGTCTTACACTGGTGAATTATGGAGGTATATAGTAATTTCTACTTATCCAGTAAAGTTATTTGTTTTTTTAATTTCGCGCAAAGTTGTATAAGTTCTGTTTACGTTAGCCATCACTAATTTAGCAGTTTATGACTAGAGACAAAGCAGCTAGTCATCACCACCCACTGCTAACTCTTGGTCTACTCTTTTACCAAAGAATAGTGCGATTGACCATACATTATAATGCCTCCACGGCTAAAAGGCCAAGCATGTTTGGTGCGACGAGGATTTCATTTCGCGATTTTCAGATTACGAGACGAGCGCCATTCCAAGTCAATACCGGTGGTGGACAAAGCACAGATAGCCCGTTGTATAGTTTGTGCTTAACTTTAAACAAACAAACAAACAAAACCACTAAACACAAAAATACACGGACCTAATGAACTTTCATAGCAATTTTGGAAAAGATCCATCTACACCCTGAAGTATTTACATGGACATACAACAGACAGCACTATTATATTTACATAGATAAAAAAAAAAAAATAATATTCAAATTAATAATACAATTGTAAAAACCGTATCGGTTTTCCTCTGAATATACGTAAATGCATCAATATCCATTTTAAAGTCAAGATAAGTCTGTCCTTCGACACTTCAACAAAGCTCAAAATTTCATTGAGCAATGGCCCGGTGATTAAATCACTCGACTCGTAATCCGAGGTTTTCAGGTTCGAATCCTTATCACAACAAACATGCGTTATAATGTTACGGTCAATCCTTTATTTGTATTTGTATTCAAAATAAAGCTATTTAAGACTATCTGTTGCCAATGCTAATTGTGAACTACAGACCAGAAGGTTTGTTTCTTCTTTCTACTGAAGGAGATGAAATACTGAAGGTGATAAAAATTTACTGATACTGTTACAGAGGTACACTGTTGTAGAAACAGTTCAGATAGTTACAAGATTGTTACAACTCCTAAGAAAATGATTAAAAAACGAAATAATTTGAGGATAATATTGGTGAAAAAAGAGTAACCAGTAATAACCAGGATAATAATAGTAACCAGTAATAACCAGGATAATAATAGTAACCAGTAATAACCAGGATAATAATAGTAACCAGTAATAACCAGGATAATAATAGTAACCAGTAATAATAATAATAATAGTAACCAGTAATAACCAGGATAATAATAGTAACCAGTAATTTGGAAAGTAGTAAAAAGTTAAGCTATAATAATAGTAACCAGTAATAACCAGGATAATAATAGTAACCAGTAATAACCAGGATAATAATAGTAACCAGTAATAACCAGGATAATAATAGTAACCAGTAATAACCAGGATAATAATAGTAACCAGTAATTTGGAAAGTAGTAGAAATTAAGCTATGCCAGAAATGTCATGTTCTTTGTTGGTGAAAGAGTGGACTAACAGTTGGCGGTGGGTGGCGATGACTAGCTGCCTTCCCTCAAATGTTACACTGTTAAATTAGGGACGGCTATCGCAGATAGCCCTAGTGTAGCTTTGCGCGAAATTCAAAAACAAACAAATAAAGATTGAGTATTATAAATAGTTTGACCTTCCAACAACAATAAAAGAATCATATTAAGAAAAGAAATATTTTTCAAGTTACATTGTTTATGTCTCATGTTTGTTTTTTGAATTTCGCGCAAAGCTATACGAGGGCTATCTGCGCTAGCCGTCACTAATTTAGTAGTGTAAGACTCGAGGGAAGGTAGCTAGTCATCACCACCCACCACCAACTCTTGAACTACTCTTTTACCAACGAATAGTGGGATTGACCGTTACATTATAACACTCCCACTGCTGAAAGGGGTAAGCATGTTTGGCGAGACAGGGATGCGAACCCACGACCCTCGGATTACGAGTCGCACGCCTTAATCCACTTGGCGATGCCAGGCCTCTGGAGTTAATGAACGATTCAGATTGTAGTAGTGTTTGAAATAATGTTGACTTTTTGTTTTTTAAGCTTCTCTAAGCTAATTGTTTCAATGTTTTTTGATATTTTTTTTATTGACTCAGTGTATCATCTTTAACTTTTTGTTTTTAATTTCCTTATTTTTGATCAATAACTCATCATTAGTTTCTTCTGCTTCGTTACATTGTAATTATACTAGTGTTTAAACATCTTGTTTTTATCTTGCGTTAAATTCTGTTTTCGTAAATTGTTTTTTTAGAGCATACTGCACCGTCTTATCATTAAATGTTAACCTTGACGAACGGTTATACGTTGAGTAGTAAGGCCTAATTACTTTGTGAGTTATTTATCAACGCTAAAATCAGGGGTTCGATTACTCGCGGTGGACTAAGCAGATAACCCGATGAGGCTGTGCTATAAGGAAAACAAACACTCACAAATTTTATTAAGTTACGATAAATTATCTAGCTTTGTATCAAACGGCTTCAAACTGAACAGAAATATTCTTAAATGCCGTAGAAATTAGCTGAGACCTCACTCTTAATCTAACTACATTTTGTATTTGTTTGTTTAATAAAGCGATTATAACGAAAAAGAAATTAGATATGTTTGTTATTTTCTAGTAAACAAAAAAATTTTCTAGATTTTTATCGATTCTGAACACTTCTCACAAATCTCTTTATCGTATTGAATTCCTCCATTCCAAAAAAACCTTCTTTGCTCGAATAAAATGAAGTAATTCATTTTGTCACATCTCCTTGTGTGCATCAAATTCATAAGATATCTCTTGAATCACACATTTTACTCTCAATACATATTTTCAATTATAAAGAAAATTCAATCAAATAAAACTAATATTTAATGAGACATCTTATGATTCTGTAGTTCGATAAGATAGAAAGATTTTAAAAATTTTGTACATGTATAACATAGAAACGTTTTTGGTTGTTTTGGTGATTTTCCTTTGCTTGGAAACATTAATTCTGTAAAACTGAGCGGGTTATTTAGATAGACTTTCTGATAAAGAAATTTGACACAGTAAATACAAACCCGTAGATAACAAGAGGTAAAATGGGTTAACTGAAATTTCCTACTTCAAACAGTTTTACCCTTCAGTGAGGTTAGGAGTTTAATGGAATCGTGATTATTTCTGGGAATATTTAATGAAAAGGTTAAAATATAAATGTTCACATACTTGTTTTGTTCTGGGAATCAAATGCTTATTCCCTGTTAATATTTTTATTTAATAAAGTACTAAAACAGCTCAACTTTTACAGATGTTACTCGATTTATAGGTTTACGTTAAACATATTGCTATTATTAGATAACATATTTTTAGTGTTTTCGGAAATATGTATATCTAAATTTAGATACAATGTGGTTATTATATGAAATTGTACACTTGGGCAAGTAGAAAATGTCAAATTTAGGAAAAAGTAATGAACTTGACCATACAAGGTGAAAGGTGTCACATTTTCAGAATGTCTACTATGTGGTTGTTTTACTATAATTCCTGTGAAATTTATTTTCATCAGCAAAAGTGCGATTTATTGTGGGTTAGCTTTAGCTCATTTATTATCAAAGGTATTAAATGGCAATCACGTCGGTTTTATTTTTCAATTAATTAAAAAAAATCCGAACTTTCTTTTGTTGACGCTATACAAAGAAATATATCTGAAATGTATTGTTTGATGTGTAGTTTCATTAACACAGTTTCAAAACTTAAGCTTAAAACTAAAATAGAAGAATATTTTAGATATTAATATTTAATGGCTTATTTGTTTTCAAAAAAGAGATGACAGTATATACTAATTCATTGTTATACTTTAATTATTAGTAAATTTATATATACTGACTCATTCTTATAGTTTAATTATTAGTAAATGTATATATACTGATTCATTGTTTTCGTTTGATTATTAGTAAATTTGTGTATACCGAATCATTGTTATAGTTTAATTATTTATATATACTGATTCATTGTTATAGTTTCATTATTAGTAAATTTATATATACTGATTCATTCTTATCATTTAATTATTAGTAAATTTGTGTATACTGATTCATTATTATAGTTTTATTATCAGTAAAATTTTTTGTAATGATTCATTGTTATAGTTTTATTATTAGTAAATTTGTGTATACTGATTCATTGTTATAGTTTCATTATTAGTAAATTTCTATACACTGATTCATTGTTGTAGTTTAATTATTGATAAATTTGTATATAGGGATTCATTGTTATAGTTTCATTATCAGTAAATTTCTATACACTGATTCATTGTTATAGTTTCATTATTAGTAACATTCTATATACTGATGTCATTGCTATAGTGTCATTATTAGTAAATTTTGTATGTAATGATTCATTGTTATTATCTAAATATTAGCAGATTTGTGTATATTGATTCATTTTTGTAGTTTAATTATTAGTAAATTTATATATACTGATTCATTGTTATCATTTAATTATTAGTAAATTTGTGTAAACTAAATCATTGTTATAGTTTAATTATTAGTAAATTTGTATATACTGATTCATTATTATAGTTTTATTATTAGTAAATTTTGATGTAATGATTCATTGTTATAGTTTCATTATTAGTAAATTTGAAAATAATGATTTATTGTTATTAGTAAATTTGTATATACAGATTCATTATTATAGGTTCATTATGAAGTAAATTTGTGTGTACTGATTCATTGTTATAGTTTCATTATTAGTATGTTTGCACATACTGATTCATTGTTATAGTTTCATTATTAGTAAATTTCTATACACTGATTCATTGTTATAGTTTAATTATTAGTAAATTTGTATATACGGATTCATTGTTATAGTTTAATTATTAGTACATTTGCACTTATTCTAATGATCCTATTATAATTAAATTGTTTGTTTCGTAAATGCTTTGCTGATTTCAGTTTAAACGTGATTTTTTCTTCATCAACGTGTAATATATATGTTTAGTGTTCATTCGAACACACAACTTTAATTAAAAATTTAAATTTTCGAATTTCATAATTGTTCTGTCATAACCATCTTTAAATATACGTTTATAGAGATTTGTTTTCTTTAAGTTTTCAGAATTTTATCAGTTTATGTCCAATATACATTTGTGGTTGAAAGTTTGTTGTTATGAATTATATTGTTTCTTGTCATTTTGCATGTTAGGTACTTGGATCTGTGAGTTTTTATTGTGTCAATGAAAGGTTTCAGGTTTTCTGCCATTCCTTTAACGACCTATGTAAAAGTAATTTTGGGGGTGCTAGTTTACATCTTATTAAAACGTTATGGTTGTTTTTGCACTCAGGTAATTACATTTCTCCGTTTTTACGTATGAAATGAATGTATATGTGTATGTGATGTTTTGTGATGATATTTAACTTGGTGAAATGTTCGAAAACAGATAAACCTTGACTATTGCTGACGTTTGGACACTTGAATCGAATACGTGTCAAAACACGCTAGGTTATTGTCTTTGGAAACCTTTGTTTAACAAAGTTTATTTGCATCTGTAAGGAAAAGGGTGTTTTATGAACTCTGTCACTTCTATTTATCTATACATTTTATACTTAAGCATATTTTAAGCTTTCAAGTTTTCATGCATATATGTAATAAATACTGCAGAAACTCATGGGGATAAGAACATAAGTTAAGTTCACTCAGAACAAATTTAATAATATCAGGAAGGAGTTGTCAAATGTATTTAGATGCTATAACACGTATTCGTGAGAGATTGATTGAAAGAACAGGAAAATGCAGAGTCATAAACTAATTACGAAATGTTAAATAAGTTGTATATCTACTTCATGAGCTCTAGTGTTGGACAAAATGTCTTTACTAAAACTAGACGATATAGCATAGTTAAAATGTTATTACATTCTTCTTGACTTTTACTCGAAAGTTATTACAGCTACTAATGTAACCTACCGTTGACGCTTTGGCTCACCAGTTTCTGAATGATGAGTAATGTCATTTCAAGTTAAATACGTAAACGCTTTCATGGTAATAAAATTTATAAATCTAATAAAATATTTTGTAAATTTAAACTGATGTAGAGATGACAGTGCCAAAAATAATGTAAGCAAAATTATAGAAGTCACACAGATAAACATATATCATCTCTACATTACTTTTTATGTTAAAATTTAATGCTACGCTGTAAAATGTACGAGTAAAAAATGGTTACGAGGTCGATCAGTTCGGCCTACTTGATAGAGAAAGACAATTGTCTGTAATAATCAAGATATATTTTGACTGAAATTTGTTTCTCTTATACATAAGTCCTAGGCTCTAAGTTACACTACACTGACGCCTACCCTAACACGACCAGGAGATTTTGATAAGCAAAGTGGCTACAATCGGTCAGTGATATATAACTTTCAACTGAAGTGACATTAAAGTCAAATATGTATTTTACAGTATAACATAAAATTATTCTCAAATACAAAAATTTGAAAGACAAATTCGTAAAAACCTATGCACTTCACAATTATTGCACCAGTGATTGAAACATTGTAACTGTTTCAAAATATTATATTCTTCTTTACTATAAAAGCTGTAATTTGTACTATTGAAATAAGAAATATATCACTGAATATGCACTCAGAAAATGCATCTTTTCTAACTTTATTTAATTTTAACAATATGGTAGTACAGGATATAGATAAAAAAAAGGACATGAAAATAAGAGTAAGTGAACAGTCTGTCACACGTCTAGAAAGCATTGAAAAATAATGCGAAGAACTGATTAGTATATACGTCAGAAATACAGTGTTGTTAGAGGAGCTGTGTATCAGCGATTCATAGATCAATTTGAAATTCTGTCAACTACTAGAAGATAAATAGTAACGCAGAACTAAGAAAAATACAATTAGAATGCGAAAGCTAATCGACAAAATAAAACAAAAAGTTTAAACGAGAAATTTGTTTGTTTGTTTTGTTTGTTTTTGAATTTCGCACAAAGCTACTCGAGGGCTATCTGTGCTAGCCGTCCCTAATTTAGCAGTGTAAGACTAGAGGGAAGGCAGCTAGTCATCACCACCCACCGCCAACTTTTGGTCTACTCTTTTACCAACGAATAGTGGGATTGACTGTCACATTATAACGCCCCCACGGCTGGGAGGGCGAGCATGTTTGGCGCGACGGGGATGCAAACCCGCAACCCACAGATTATAAACGAGAAATATGAGGCGTAAAGTTTTATGATTGTAGCTGTCGGATAATTTCTAACAACAAGAATAAAAGAAGCATCTTTATTATCCCCAATGTAACGCGTGCTACGCTTGCTGTTACAGATTGTTTATATTCTTTACTTATTGTTCACACAACAATTATTTTGCTTTCACATTGTACTTTTTATATGTACTGACAAATCATTGTTCATAGCATGATAATCCGCATATCGCATTGTAATCCTGATGAAATTATTATTCTAAGCTTACATTATAGAAACTGAATGCCCATTATATAACGAGAAATAATGATTAATTTTTCTTCTCAAATATTTATTCGTTTGTAGCTAAGCATAAAGCTGCACAAATGATATCAAAAGAAGCTTTCTAGCATTGTAAGACCGCAGACATGTCGCTGTGCTACTGGAGAGGTGGGGTCTTTTTCATTCTGAAATTTATATCTAAATAAGTATTATATGAACATGTTTTCTAAAAATTATATATAATTTAGTTACAATATATGTATGGAGGATGACAATCCAGCTTCTAGTGTTTCACAAAAACAATATTTATGTATATTTGGCCATCTAATTTAACCTAGTTTATGTATTACTTGACTAGCTGTTTGACTTTGTGAATTTTTAACTCATGTATAAGTCTTTATAGATGGAAACTTAAAATAAAATGATTCCCCAAGATATATTCCTGCTTTGTTAACTGCAAATTATTAGTTGTGATTGTAAATGCAGCGGATTTTATTGCGAATTTCTCAGTTTTTTCGTTAGACTGTCTTTCTTGTTTTGGTTCTGTTAGCCTGTTGTAATGAAGAGGCGAGCTTCAATTCAAGCGTTTTCAAAATTGAAATGACCTACGGGCAAAACATGCGGGCTTTTATAGAGTTGTATTTGAGGACTTCTATTGGACAAAGTTTGGTGATGATATGTCAATGTGTCATCTTGACAACAAAGCAAACATAATGGAGAATTTCAAACAATTCTTGTGATTTTTCTTCGGCAGTAATAACAAGCCTGCGTATACCCGATTTAATATATCTTATGAACTCTTCCATCAACCAACTCACAAATATAATTATATGTCCACAGTAGAGCGTCGTCTCGACCTTCTTAGATAATCTTCAAGTTAACAAAGAGAGTTTGCAACTTGAAGTTAACCTGAAGATGACCTAAGAAGGTCGAAGCGTTGTTCTCTACTTTATTTTACTTAAGGTTTTAATACCCATACCAGCCGTCTTGAGATACATTTTTACTTCAAATGGGTTTTTACGGCATCACGAGAAATCGCCGTCGTTTCTTAAAAGTTGTTCGTCGATCGGTATCGCGAAACCCGAGGTATCGGCTTAATAGACAGATGGCTTTTCGTCTTTATGTAGTAGATTCGAAATTAATATTTAATATCATATCGCAATGACATCTCATAGCACGTATTATTTTATATTTGCAATTTTTTTTTGAACTATTACGGTCCGGCATGGCCAGGTGGGTTAAGGCGTGCGACTCGTAATCTGAGGGTCGCGGGTTTGCATCCCCGTCGCACCAAACATGCTCGCCTTTTCAGCCGTAGGGCATTATAATGTGGCGGTCAATCCCACTATTCGTTGGTAAAAGAGTAGCCCAAGAGTTGGCGGTGGGTGGTGATGACTAGCTGCCTTCCAAATTAGGGACGGCTAGCACAGATAGCCCTCGAGTAGCTTTGTGAAAAATTAAAAAAAAAAGAACTATTGCTCCGAAATTTCAGTACATTCCTCAATCATACACAAGTCCAAAGTCACAGCGTTAAAAAGTGATCATAATGAAACCGTACTGTGCTCTTCATTGAACATTAATCTTAAAATATCAGTGCAATACTGTAAAAAGTGTATGTTTCATAAAGTAAAACTATAATTTCTATACATTCTGATATTCATAAATATAGGTTCAAGTGTATGTTGCTATCAAAATCATTCTCAGAGATAAATAATTTTATTATTAACAATTGAAATGTGTCGTAAAATATGCAATAATGAAGGAACCAGTTTATTCAAAATAGTAGTCGGTGTATACTTTATTTGTTTTAAAACCATCAGTGGCTCAGCGATACGTCTGTGGACTTCCAGCGATAAAAAAATCACGTTTCAATATCCTTGTTTGGCATAGTGAAGATAGCCCGTTGGGTAATTGTAACCTGAAAACGATTAAAGAAATGTTTGTTGTGAACTCAACTTGTACTCAGCAAATCAGTTTCAAAGAAATCCTAGAGTTCGTCCTGAGAACTACATTTACAACCCACTTTTATAGTAGTAATTCTTCTTATAACATATCTTATTTCACAGAGCAAATCAAAGAAAAGTGCATTATATTTTTATATATATCTTATGTAACGTAGTATGTACCATAAGTCTCTAAACTGTTCCATAAAAGGTTCCTATGTTCTTGCATTGATTGCAAACAAAAACAAGCAAACAGAAAACAAAACAAAACAAATATATGTGTTAAATTAGTGTGCAAATTTGCTCAAATTATTAGTCTTGTTAGTTGTTGTTAGCATCAGAATCAAATCGATAACACTGAACGTGATTTTTAATTGAAAACTTTATATTTAACCATATATATAACAAAAACATTTCAGAATTATTATAATTTCATGAAAATTTTGTGATAAAATTCATAAAACCCAATAAAACAGTCAATAAGACTTTAAAGATTTTATAAATTACTTTGACATATAGGAGAAAGTGGAAACCTTATCTAAACATAAATGAAGTAAAATCGTGCAAGAAAACAACAAAGTGAGGCCATTAACTACACATTTAAGAAGAACGCCTACATCTTTATCAGAATCGATCGTTTTATATTTGACAAGCGTGTTTCGGGAAAGATAAAGGGTTAAAGCGATGTTTGTTTTATAGATTATAGTGTTCCAGAAGATGATAACTACTGTGAATAGTTTCTATACGTTTCTTACCATTACATATTACTGACACTTTACCAAAACTACCCTTTATTTTGTTTGTGTGCGTGACTAACTGATATAAACAAACATACTGTTACAGGACGTACCTATTATGTTGTTTACTAAAGTGATTAACATTTTTCCACACATTAATAACTGTCATCTAAAAAATTTACTTTTTCTTATAATAACCGGAATTAATTATACTGATGTTGACCGAATAAAATATGTATTCTCGTAGTTTCGTATACTATGAGTCAAAAATACAAACCTATTTACGCAGTAAGACTCTGCTGAATATTATATACACTAACCCTGAAATTCCTTAGCACAGTAGACCGAGTATTCATTTAAATTGTTGGATTGTAAATTAAAGGGTCCCTAATATTTAACATGTTCCATCTGTGGACACGTGACAAAAAGTTCGATTCTAAGACACATAAAAAGCAAAGGGTATTGCCAGAACCTTCTGTTTCTCTGACCAGTAGCTGAAGTTGAGGACTCTATCTAACAAGTTAGTCCTCGTGCACTTAATGTTCAAAATTTTCTATTCCGATTCTTTAAAATTAAAAGCAAACTGTGACGTTTTAATGTATCAATTAAAGTATATTGGAAGAAATTACAGAAATGACCCAAATCGCATATCACAGTTTTAAAGTGCTCCATTTAGTTTCGATGTTACAAAAGCTTTGTCACTAATATTTTGTTGTCGTTAGTATAATTATTGTTGTTAAATAGTATTCTTTCTGTTCTCTTCCCACAAATCAGGTTTGCAAGTATAAAGTGAAATCACCTAAAAATGTCAAGCAATATGGTTAATTATTTAAAAAGCTTCTGTGTTTTTTTTCTAACGTTATTTCGTTTGTTACGTTTAGAGTTTAAGAATGAAAAATCTATTATATTTTTACTTACGTAAAAGTTTACCTGAATTCCCACATTAAGTTACTTGTAATAAGTAACAAATATTATTGAATAAATACACAACAACAAATGAAAAACCACCCACCGCCAACTCTTGGGCTACTCTTTTACTAACGAATAGTGGGATTGACCGTCACATTATAACGCCCCCACGGCTGAAAAGGCGAGCATGTTTGGTGCGACGGGGATGCGAACCCGCGACCCTCAGATTACGAGTCGCACGCCTTAACCCACCTGGCCATGCTGGGCCTGCTAGTTATACAAAATGAAAGACATGCGTTCATTCTCGTCTTGTGAGAAGCTACAAAAAACAACCAACAAAAACAGAAGGGCTTAAATGATAAATATTATTCACTAGAAACATTTCTTTTTACTTAGTCTTTAAGAGGGATAAAAAAAATAAAACATCTGCCCGTAATTAGTAATTCAAACACTTTTGTCAGATCTATTTATGTAACAACTTATCATCATTAAACCACTATAGTTTCAGACACTTTGTGTTCAGATATAGATATATGCAAGATTCATGTCACTCTTCATCATCTGGGTTTCATCTGTAGCAGCAAAAAGTCAATACATTGGCCATCATGAAAATCCGAAACTTTAGATCTAACAAAAGTGTTTGAATTACTAATTACGGGCAGATGTTTTATTTTTTTTATCCCTCTTAAAGACTAAGTAAAAAGAAATGTTTCTAGTGAATAATATTCATATATATTTATCATTTAAGCCCTTATGTTTTTGTAGCTTCTCACAAGACGAGAATGAACGCATGTCTATCATTTTGCACAACTAGCAGGCCCGGCGTGGCCAGGTGGGTTAAGGCGTGCGACTCGTAATCTGAGGGTCGCGGGTTCGCATCCCCGTCGCACCAAACATGCTCGCCTTTTCAGCCGTAGGGGCGTTATAATGTGACGGTCAATCCCACTATTCGTTAGTAAAAGAGTAGCCCAAGAGTTGGCGGTGGGTGGTGATGACTAGCTGCCTTCCCTCTAGTCTTACGCTGCAAAATTAGGGACGGCTAGCGCAGATAGCCCTCGAGTAGCTTTGCGTGAAATTCAAAAACTAACTAACTAACTTGTACAACTAGAGTGGAACAATGTCTTACATTCACAAGTAATTCAGTACATAAGATTGACTTTGATATGTATACACCTAGTAACTAGTGTTGACAAAAATCGAAAAATACTTAAAGTATGATAGATGACCATCAGGTAAAACCACAGAAGCCAAAACAAACATATAGTTATGTAATTCAAGATATCATATTAAACTTTAATTTCGAGTAATTTGCGTACTGTTATAAAAAATCAAATGCTGTCTTTAATTACACTACAATTTGAAATTATTCTATATGATTTTAACTGTAACCTAATTAAAACATAGAGCTAACTTAATACAAATCACCCAAGTAGTCCGAAGATTAAAGAAAACTGAAGCACATCAAAGTCAAACCCACTGAGTTTAATCTAACCTTTTCTAGCTTTATTAACATATCTCAATATTTATGTCTTCTAGAATGCTTTAGGAACACGTTTTACCTGATGAATAATCATTAGTTAACACAAATATTTAGAAATAGTTATTATTCTTTTATGATTTTAATTATTGATTTGAAAAACAAAAATTGACTTTTGTATCGTTTCAACATCCCAAGACTTTAACATATACAAAAAATACGGTTATATGTATATATAATATATGCCTAGTATTTGACAATTTAGCTAACCTTCACTTTCTTAATTTTTGATAAACACTGCAAATATGTAATAAATAGATATTTTGTTTTTCATAATATTAATGTAAATTCACTCAAACTTTGAAAAGCAACGTGCAAACTAACCAAACAACAAATTTTAAAAATAAATAAGCTTTTGAGCAAGTGAAACAACTGAAGAGACAAGGATTAAACATAGAATAATTAAAATATTAAACTTGAACTTTTAATTACGGAATTTGTGGCTGTCGTGCCTGACTGCAGACCGAAAGGTCCAAATTCAAATCACGATACATTCATTAATGTGTCTGTATTGTAAACTTTGTCGGCATTGCGAAAGTAAATCCTATTTGGTTACAAATAATTGCTTAAATTGGTGAATTGTTTCTAAATTAGAGATGATTATACCTGAATCTCAAGAATCTCTGATTTAGGTAATGAACATAATTCCCGTCACACTAAATATGCTCGTCCTTTCAGCCGTGGGGGTGTTATAATGCCACGGTCAGTCCCACTATTCGTTGGTAAAAGAGTAGCCCAAGAGTTGGCGGTGGGTGGTGATGACTAGCTGCCTTTCCTCTAGTCTTACACTGCTAAATTAGGGACGGCTAGTGCAGATAGCCATTCGTGAAGCTTTGCGAGAAATTCAAACCAAACCAAACCAAACCAAACCAATGAACATAATATATCAACCCGTTAAAATATAACAAATACCGAAAAAACAATTAAACTTGTTTCCTCTTTTGGTTGCGTTGATGTTAAAAATATAAAATATTCTTAAAGTTTTTGAAAGTATGCCACATTCAGTACATGATACAGTTATTCCGTTTTGCGAAACTGTATGATAGAACTTTATGTATCAAATCATGTTTCCTACTAAAATATATTTCTAAAATATATTCCATTCACGTTTCATGCTGCACAGTGAAACTTTGATGTTGAGGTTTACTGTTAATCACGAAATATGCCTTCTGTATTTTCATTCTGGTATTAAGGAAACTTCTAAAACTTGGACATGGTGTAATTTTCGTGCTACATGAAACATGACCTTCCAAGTTCATAAAAGACAGTAACTATAACTAATTCCTGTTGCTGATTGATAATTCCTGATGACATTGCTACCTATATAATTTGTACTTTTAAGTTCTTTTAAGACCTACAGTATTCCTTTTTCGAAACTCGTGGTTCACAATTTTAGTTATAATCTGTTAATACCAAGGATGACAACATCAACAGAACTCCGTTTTAAGGATTTTATGTATTCCTTTATGTAATGGTCTAAATCTCCCATTTGAGCAACTTTCCCAGTAGGGGCTTTATGGTTTTGTTATAGCAAAACCACGTCAGATATCTGCTTTGCTCACCGACGGGAATCGAACCCTTGATCGTAGTGTTGATAATCTGCAGACTGGGGGATTTTTCCCAGCGATGTGCTATAATCAGTTAATTATTGGCTATATTTTTTAAACAGTAAATGATTAATAATCTTTTGTTTTTTCTGATGTCATCGTTTATTAAAAGTCCTTCATGGACTACATCTTCAGAGTAACCTTCACAAAAGTTTATTCAATGGATGGGCCTCCATAAGGGCCGTTTTTCGCTCTAAAATACAGTGAGCAATAAGCACTGAAAAAACAGACAGAAATAGGTATTTTCATTAGTTTTGGAACCATCCAACATACCAGCAAATCAAAAGAAGACATGTGTGATGTGTTTGTCGATATAGGGTACATATTAATGGTTTTGTATTGATTTTTATAGAAAATATCAGTCATTTACATGGAAACAAATTCATCTTTATCATCAAGCACATACACGTACCAGCGTAATAATTACATGTAATGGGACAAAACATGAAAACGAATGAGGTAAGGTCAATAGGTACGTCGTCACGAAAGCAGAAACACTAAGAAACTATAACATTGAATATTTTAATATAATGCGACGTATACTATATCGTAAATACTTTGAAAACACAAAATATTTTGTCAATGAATATGAATATCTTTGTTTTTCAAGACTGACAAGCAGAAAAGACTAAATACGAAAAATGCAACATTAACCTACCAACACTTACCTCATTTCTGGACACTTTTGAGATCACATTACTGACACGCCATGATAGAACAGTAGTTCTGATAACACTGATGACCAAGGTTCTAACAATAATAGCATGGTTATTGGGTATTTGAACATTTCATTACGGGATTTATGTTCATTATAGTTGCGTTTTCTTCGGGCTAGAGGAATAACATTGTAATTTCATATAGGTGTTTATCCCTTAATAATATCCTCATAATATAAATAAAGATGTTTGTTTTTTAATTGGTACATTCAATACTATCATGTGTTTTCCAGGGGCTGAAATTCAAAGAAGCACCAGGAAAAAAAAATATCCCTTACGAGAACCAATTCTTTTTTTCTGCATTTTGTATAGGCAAATGAAAATTGGTCTCTCTATAAATTAGTGTATATGCAATAGTTTGTGCATAGATAGAGATAATGCCATCAGTGAAATGTTCACACTCTGAGGAATCTATTTCATTCTGATTTCTAACGGATGGTTTAGGTACACCAAAAAACACAGAAGGAACTTGAAGTGATATTCAAGTTACTCCTAATCATAACGAAAATATAAATCAAACGAAATAAAATTGAACAAAAATCAAGTACTGGAAAGGAAGAATACAATATGTAAATTACTAACACTGCTTCTGTGATTGGTTCGCTCATCAGACTCCCCACAATGTTAGCGATTTGATTTTATTAAGCCTACAACAGATTTCAGTTTTCATCATTGTAAGGATTTGTTGCTTCCAGCCCTACATTTCTATCATACTTGGTTAGTTTCGTTGAGCTATAGCTAAAAAAGTTGTCTAACGAATCCTATTTTGCCAAAAGTAGTTGTATTTGGTATGATGTTAAAGTACATTCCCATACGGTGGATACGATATTTGAAGTAGTTGTATTTGGTATGATGTTAAAGTACATTCCCATACGGTGGATACGATATTTGAAACTTGACTATTATGACTGGCTCTATTCGTAGCTGAGGTGATTGGGGTGACACCTGAGGATACTGAATCTCTATTATAGTTGTGGTAAGAGAGTAGCTCACACGAATTATTTGTTTGTTTGAAGGTAAACACAAATTTACACAAAGGGCTATCTGTGTTCTGTCTAATACAGGTTTCGAAACCCAGTTTCTAGCGCTGTGAGTCTACAGAAATACCGCTGGTTATAGTAAGGGAGTAGAGTAGTAACTAACTATCTATATAGATGTCTGTACATATATATATATATATATATATATTTATAGAAGAATATTATGACTGGAGTAGCATCTGGTTTATGAGGTTAAGTAATAGGTTAAATAATTTTAATACTAGAAAAGGTAAATATGGATACTAAAACTTAATCACAGCTGAGGTGGCTGGAGTTTTGAGGCCTTATATGTACTTATAAAAATATAAATTGTTTGTAATAATGATAGAAACAGTGAACATACCATTGCGTATAAAACAAATATTACATAATTTTTCCACTCCATGTTAAGAAATTTAACTACATCGGATAATCACATGTTTGTAGCTTACATGATAACTAGCTGTCGTCAAACCCATCAGACAGTACCATACCATTATAATATCTATATAAATAGAGGCAGTCATACTGTTCTCAGCACATTTATGTATATACATATAAGTCCGTGTGTATATCGCCTTCCCGTAGTACAGCGGTAAGTCTACGGGTTTACAACGCTAAAATAAGGGGTTCGATTCTCTTCGGTGAGCTCAGCACATAGCCCGATGTGGCTTTGCTGTAAGAAAAAAAAATCACATTCTTATAATTATAAAGCCCCCCAGTGGCTCAGCGGTATGTCTGCGGAATTGCACGCTAAAATCCGGGTTTCGATACCCGTGGTGGGCAGAGCACAGATAGCCCATTGTGTAGCTTTGTGCTTAATTCAAAACAACAACAACAACAACCGTGTGTATATATATGCGCATGCGCCTTGATGTTTGGTATGTCGTCATCTCTGCACCGCTTCGTTTTGTCACCTTTTTGCCACTGCTGCACATTTTCGAAACTGTTATTGTAAAATAAAATAAAAATCTATACGCATAATACTGAAACAACTTTAATATTCCGTGACAAGCTTACATTAAACCTCACAAGGGGGAGAAGGAGAATGTAAACATTCTCGAACACTCTAGTTGGCAAAGGGCGTTTGTTTTTTGTTGTCAACAGGAGTGTGGTACTGGCTCAGAATATAAGTGTCACATACCAAAGATATAGAAATTAGAGTTTACAGTTGTTAAAGTTGCTCCATTTGAATGATTAAAAAGAAAGTCAGAACTGTATGGAAATTCAGTACTGTTAATTATAGAACCATCCAAGATAGCAACCTGAAGTCTTCAAAAGTGATGATACACGATAATCCAGCGGAAATATTTTTAATACCCTAGCTGTTAGTACAGGTGTGGATTTTACCTACGTAACAATAAGAAACAAATCAGCACAAAATAACGTTAACGTATGTGATGTTGCTCTAAAACCATCGCTTAAGAACAAAACCAAAACCAGATATGGTCATAGGAGTTCAAGCATTGAGAATAACAAAGTTGGAGGTGAATATTCTTTATAAATGCATTGAAATTTAAAGTATTTGACAACAATCGATTGTAGTCTACGCAAAAGCAGATAAAAGAGAATGGAATCATGGTCAACATGTGATGTCTGTTGTGAAACATGCTGGAAAGAGGAATCCATACATTAATATCTCAGGTGGTGGTGTTGCAGACCTACATAATACTGGTGCTACATGAAGGTACATATATATCTCAGGAACAAGATCTACTGATGAGAACTTCATCATTAAGCAAGTAGTTACCTCCAATACGCAGTAAATGTAAGGAAACAGCAGCTTGTAAAAATCGCGTAACCAATATTTGAATTGTGGTGAGTCAGTATTTATAATCGTAAGTTAGTTGACGTATAATAACACGACACCAAGATGAAATACATTGTTTTAACAAATACCATATATATAATATTATAATAATTGGTCACTCTTGGTTAATGTAAATGAGCTTCTTCTACGCTTTAACTTCACCATTTTATATAAAAATGTAGTTCTGACTGATTTGGTAAGAGTTTTAACATATTGGTTGAACAGTTCTGGATAAGTATCAAAATCTTTTACTAAAGAACAGTTCTCAGTGGCACAGAGGTATGTCCACGGTTTCAATCTGCTAGAAATCGGGATTTTGTGCCCTTGTTTGATAGAGCACAGGTAGCCCATTGTGTAGTTTTGTGCTTAATTACGAGCAAACAATTACTTTGTTTGTTTTTTAATTTTGCGCAAAGCTACACGAGGGCTATCTGCGCTAGCCGTCTCTAATTTGTAGTGTAAGACTAGAGGGAAGGCAGCAAGCCATCAACAGTTACAGCCAACTCTAGGGCTACTCTTTTACCAACGAATAGTGGGATTGATCGTCACATAATAACGACCCCACAGCTGAAAGGGCGAGCATGTTTGGTGTGACGAGTATTCGAACCTGCAACCCTCTGATTACGGGTCGAACAAAAGAACAATTTAAATAAAGTTTAGTTAGGTCTCTTTATTTATTGTAATTTTCTGAACTTTCTAAATCAGATGCTTAACAAGTTGAAATCCCCATGGGAGACAGCTACATTCAACTAATAATCATAATATACATTCATCATTCTTTGAAACTTTGTATTCGTTCCCCGTTAGTATAGCGGTATGTCTCCTGCTTTATAACAGTGAAATCAGGGGTTCGATTCAACTCCGTGGGCTCAGCAGATAGCACAATGTGATTTTGCTATTAGAAAAAAACACAAACTTTATACTTAAAGCAGCGTTATATCCTGAAAAAATATACGATTTAGCTTTTAGTTCAAATAGTTTTGTAAATTATACTATTTTAAATCATTACAGAAACCATTTTTGTAATTTATTCCCTTATTTTAATTATACATGGTACTAATACCGCTGAATTTTCTGCAAGTGATTTATATGAGATATATATATCAATTTTTATTATTCTCAAAGTCAAGATTTTTGTATTTAATTGCACATTTTGTCTTCCTTATATTATTAGTGTTTCCATTTCTAATTAATTTAATAGTGCTCGTGTTTCTAATAATATTCTTCTTTACATTAATAACTAACATTTCCTTTCGACAAATGTGCTATACTTTAACAGCTTTAGATGCTATGCTAGAAAATAACTGAATTTTATACACATATATGAGTAATTGATATCATTAATCAATGAATATTAAATAGCGCCATTTACTTCTTTTATTAAATACTTTTACTATTTATTGTAAAGTATGTTTCAAATATTCGCGTCCGCGTCGCGCTAAACATGCTCGCCCTCCCAGCCGTGGGGGCGTATAATGTGACGGTCAATCTCACTATTCGTTAGTAAAAGAGCAGCCCAAGAGTTGGCGGTGGGTGGTGATGACTAGCTGCCTTCCCTCTAGTCTTACACTGCTAAATTAGGAACGGCTAGCACAGATAGCCCTCGAGTAGCTTTGTGCAAAATTCCAAAACAAACAAACGTTTCAAATATTTTTACTGATGATATAGATGGCGCTAGTCATTCAAGGTTGTTTTCTCTTAGGCCTAAGTGTTTGGCGTGAAAAAACAAAACTCAAATGTGTATGATGGTCTATGTTTGTATTTAACAAATGAAATAGGAGATCTGGTTTATTAATCATACCCTCCAGTGATACAGCAATATATCCTAACAACGCTAGAAATCAGGTTTCGATTCTCGTGGAGAACAGAACACAGATCGCTCAATGTATCGCTTTGTGCTTAAACTCCAAGCAAACAAACAAATTATCAATCA
Source organism: Tachypleus tridentatus (assembly GCF_004210375.1). NCBI lineage: Eukaryota > Metazoa > Arthropoda > Merostomata > Xiphosura > Limulidae > Tachypleus > Tachypleus tridentatus. The sequence continues at coordinate 23,687,693 of NC_134837.1, read as the reverse complement.
CGCCTGCCGTGGATTTGATAGTTGGATACTGAGACACCACAGTAGTTGCAAAGCACTTACTCATAATGGCGTTCACCAAATTTATTCTAAGTCCTATTCTCGAAATGCAGGTACTGATTTTCTATTGTCTTTAGTGACAGGAATTTTGCATATGAACACTGTAATACCACTGCTATAGTACCTAAATTAGTACATTTATTTATATATGATTACTTAAATAGTGTATGCGTAAATGATATAGCACGTTTTATGAGCGTGATGCCTGATGTTGCGCATATGATGAGTCTTCAATATGTATTACGACCACATAACTTCTGTAGTCCTGGCATTACTACACATGAATATAACTCAAAGAGAGCAATACTGTGAACAGTATACAGAGCAATGATGGCCATGCATGGCCAGGTCGTTGAGACATTTGACTCGTAATCCGAGGGTAGCGGGTTCGAATCCCCTTCACTCCAAACATGCTCGCTCTTTCAGCCGTGGTTACATTATAATGTGACGGTCAATCCCACTTTTCGTTGGTAAAAGAGTAGTCCAAGAGTTGGTAGTGAGTGGTGATGACTAGCTGCCTTCCCTCTAGTCTTACACTGCTAAATTAAGGACAGCTAGCGCAGACAGCCCTCGAGTAGCTTTGTGCGAAATTCAAAAACAAACAAACAAACAACAACTTGACATACTATCATACCCTTATTTTAAACAAAGTTCTCGCACGTCTTGATATCTCTAATCCTATACCTACCAAGGAGCACTTTTAAGTATCGGAAACATATTTACATTTGGTTCACTGAACTTTGTTTCCTGTGACAAGGTATCGGGTAACGTAACGTAAGTGGCAAAACCTTCTAATGATTCAAATGTTTATGTTTTTATATTATAGTTAAGTTTATCATATTCAACCAACAGACATAAATAAATAATCCATAGTATATATAAATTAAAATTATATTTATTAGATACGAACTGATTTTGTCCAAGAATATTGTTAGCAAAAAATGTTACCTAGTTTGGCCTCAGAAGATTTTTGCCACTTTATGTATAATTTTTAAGAGTTTACCGCTGGAAGTGATAATTACTGTTATGGCAGAATAAGGATTTAAGTCAACTATTGATAAGGTAAATGTTACTATGATGTCAATTGTAATAAGGCGATATTACATTGTGGTGACACAGTACTACTAAACAATCAACTGTAAAGTTAAGTAGACGTTAGGAAGGACCCTATGGTGTAATCGAAACAGTCAGTCATGTGGTTCATAGAATCCAGACAGTCCAAGACAGATTCTTCCCTGTCATTGTCTTCAGAAATACGTTTGCGAGAGAGTATATATTTGGTTAACTTCAAATAAAGTTTTACCAACGGTAAGCCAATCTGCAGAATAGACCAATTCTTTTCTAACGCGAAATTATATAATAGGCTATCTGCACTCTTTCTATTATGAAGGATCGAACCACGGACTTTAACGTTATAATCCAAAAACTTTTCCCTGACATATTAGGGATCTTGATTTTAAAATAAAACGTGTGTTTTAAATATTCCTATTTGTTTATTTATTTTGTTTGACAACGGATTTTTATGTTTCCTGATACATATTATTCGGTTTGATTTTATATATTGTAAGCTTTGTGCTTGACTTCAAACGAAAAACAATTGTTTTGTGAGAGAGCAGATTACTTTTTACGTCTGTCGTTCATTTATTATTTCCTTTCAATGTTTAATTTATCAACGAATTTTTAGTTGCTTTAAAACGTTAGCTCACCTTCTACATATTCATTTATATTTTGAGTAAATATATACGAGTGTATGATGAAACTGACACCAGTTTCTCTAGCGGTGACGTATGGATATTTTTAATATAGCGGAAGAATATGTAAATTTATGATCATATGAGGTTGTACTCTTGTGACTTACATCGTGAATAAATAACCTGCCAGAAGCTTCACTAACGAGATAGTTATTTATGGATATAGTTAATGCTGTTTGTCATTCGATATTGATATTCAAAGTTATTTTTATTTATAATATTGTATTTCGTGTTTTTTTCTTTTGGAATTAGGTCTCTACTTTCTGGTTCTTTTACTGTTACTGATTTATTAATATTTATGGTAAGTGGGTTATTAATATTGGTGAAAAGACCTGGTAAAACATTTGTTTATTAACTGTGTCGAATTTATTTCCAAGTTTGCTACAAATAAATTGTTTTCTTGTTGTTGAACTCTGGTTGTAACAGTTTGTATAATTTACATTTTAGAATTTTACTTTATGTTACTTGATAATAGGCCCAGCATGGCCAGATGGGTTAAGGTTTGCGACTCGTAATCTGAGGGTCGCGGGTTCGCATCCTCGTCGTACCAAACATGCTCGCTTTTTCAGCCGTGGGGGCGTTATAACGTGACGGTTAATCCCACTATTCGTTGGTAAAAGAGTAGCCCAAGAGTTGGCGGTGGGTGATGATGACTAGCTGCCTTCCCTCTAGTCTTGCACTGCTAAATTAGAGATGGCTAGCGCAGATAGGCCTGGAGTAGCTTTGCGTGAAATTCAAAAACAAACAAACAATACTTGATAATAATACAACGCTGAAATCAACGGTTCGATTCTCCTCGTTGTAGTCAGCAGATAATAAATATTTTTCATTTATTCCATTTTGTTGTTACTTTATATAGCGTTTTAACCGTAAAAAATCAAAACATAATATTATCTCATGGACATTATAGCATTTTTAATTGTATACGGATCCTGTATTACATGTACTTTGTATTATTATTATTATTATTTTAATTTTCCCACTCCAGCTTTCTTTGGGAGCAACATACATAATGCTAGACCGATGTTATAGTTTAAATATTCCTATTGTTCCACTTATGTTTAGAATTATTGTTTATTCTCTAAGTTCTAGTAGAGAACCAGAAGATCGATTGTAGTTTTCATGCTAAACTTGCCCGTAGCTATCTAGTAGCCTTATTGGCTGGCACTTATTTGTGTTGTCTATCTTCAAGAAATAAAGAAGACAGAGCAATAAGTGTGAAAGCTCGTAATGTGAACTTTAAAATATCAGGAATTTTTATAGTGGCCTCCTTTAAAAAACCTGGCATGTAACATGTGCGTCCACAAGGCTTACTTTGTTCTTAACGTTCTTCACTTGAAGCACGTCCTAGAATACAGAAATATTGGACAGTGAAAAGAAAGTCAATTTTGTAAGCTATGTTGAAGAACGTCTGAGAGATTTATATTGAGTACTTTTCACGTGCTCTTTAATCGTCGAACTTAAAAAACGAATTGTGGAGCTTATATAACCACAGTTACACCTTGAACATGTAAGTTTATAGATGACACAAGGATACTCCCTTTTAAGAATACTTTCTTTAAAATTTTAAGTAATTTTTAAATGAAATATTGGCTTAAAAACAATTCTAAGCTGAAACTGAGGACCCAACTTACAATTTAAAAGTTTTAATATCTTTTTTTTATTAAATTTTAAAGTGTGTTATCATGTATACAACAAACTATCTATTGAGTTATAACGGCTGTTAATTTTAAAACTTTGCTTCATTTTTTTTTTTTTTGCTGTTAAACACCAAACTACGAAATAGGCTATTTGTGCTCCCTCCTAAGCATTGCACCCAACATGGCTAAGTGGCTAGGTACTCGAATCGTAAGTTTAGAGTCGCGGGTTCAAATCCCCACCGCACCAAACATGCTTATACTTTCAGCCCTGGGGACGTTATTACGTGACTGTCAATCCCATTATTCGTTGGTGAAAGTGTGTGTATTTTCTTATAGCAAAGCCATATCGGGCTATCTGCTGAGTCTACCGAGGGGAAACGATCCCCTAATTTTAGCGTTTTAAATCCGTAGTCTTACAAGAGGGCTATCTGCGGTAGCCATCCGTACTTTAGCAGCTAAATAACTAGAAGGAAAGCCGCTAGTCATCATCACCCACCACACTCTTGGGCTACTCTTTTACTAACAAATAGTGGGATTGACCGCACATTATAACTCTCCCACAGCTCAAAGGGCGAGCATGTTTGGTGTGACGTGGATGGATTCGAATCCGCGACCCTCGGCTTACGAGTGGAGTGAAACTACAAGTTCCAACTAACTGTCCTGTATATTATCCAGAAGAAACGTTGTCATACCCCATTATTTTAGAATACTTTTAAATTCTATTTAAACAGTTTTGAAATTTGTATGCATATCATATCTTATTTACGATGTAATATTTTAATCTGTTCAAGATTCTTGTATGACTTTGTATAAAACAAATCAACCAAACATGGTCACACTTTTCATCCCTTAGAAACTCCATCTATTTGTTCATAATAGCAATCATTAAAAACTAAACACTTTAGTGACAAATTCATGTGTTTTAATAAGAGCTGCTTTCATTTTACCACTAATAGCATCTGATGTTTGAAAACTAATTTACTACTTAACTAAACAGCTTCATTTATGGGTCCATCTGTATATAATGACACACTGTCCAAAGTAGCATCGTAGAGGAGTTCATTAAAACCTAATACGCAAAAATATTGGAAAACTTAAAATTGTTTTTGCTGTAATTTCATCTTGTACAAACTGTAAATAACAGCTGCTCTTTAAGAGTAAAAGTAAGTATACTTGCTACAATCGCTCTTATAAGTCAACTTATTTTGTGTACTTTAACAATATGTGTACAATATGAAAGTAATCCATAAAATATTCCATGATGCGAAACAACTGGTTTGTAAGTTATTTCAGATGTTAACCTTTTTTGTAGGATTTGTGAAAGATAATATTGTAAACATCTATCTCTCTCAAGGCTGTAAGATTTAACTTCAATATGCTTGATAGTTGGAGCGCTCGACTCGCAGTATGAGATTTGTGGGTACAAATCCCTATCACCTCACTTTCAGCTGTGAGGGGGTTATAATGTAACAGTCAATCCTACATTTATTGTTAAAACAGTAGAGTAGCTGCAATGGGTGGTTTTCACTAGTTACCTTCCCTTTAGTCTGTCACTTCTAAATTAGGGACATTTAGTGCATATAGACCCTCGTGAAATTCAGTCTTTTTTATTAAGAATTACTACACTATTACCTTTATCAGACTTAAGCATTATCTAACGAATTAAGATGTTTTGTAGATACAACTCTTCTTCAAATAAGTTTTATGTAACCTCTTTGAGTCAAATCTATAAAAAACTTTCAGACCATTAAACACGAAACTTCAGTAATGTTATTATCAAAATTTATATTAATTTGGGCTTGAGTTTAGCGTTTGTAAAAAGTGTACAAATTTAATGAGATATTTTAGGTAACGTAAATTCTTAAGAGTAATTGAAAACCTTAATAATAGAGATGACACTCGTTTACAACCTCTGTCATCTTACAGTCTGAAAATATTGTGAATAACCCATATAGAATTTTCTGATAAAGTAGACACACTAAACTCTTCAAGTTTGAACCTGTATAAAATTTTTACTTGTTTTAATATAAATGCTTTGAACGTTTTTCTGATGTTCAATAACATGTGGTAAGTATATAAAATCAATCATCAGAAAACTTTCAAATGTTTTACTACGTTTACATATTTTTCTTTTTTGCTTTCACTTTATATTTTAATTTTAATCTTCAAAACTTGTTTCGTGAAGCCATGTAGTACTTATTTGAACCTAAAGTTCACTAATTGACAGTTTAAACACGAGTACCTAAGTTATATTGTAAACGTTCTTAAAAAAGATAGAAATAACACTAGATGAGTTAGTGATTAGGTCACTCTATTCGCAATCTGTAGGTCACAGAATTGAATCTTATCACCAAATATGTTTGTCCTTACAACGGTGGGTCGTTATACGTGTCTATCAACCTACAGTTCAGCATGGCTAGGGGTGAAGGCGCTCGACTCGTAATCTGAGGGTCGCGGGTTCGAATCCTCGTCGCACCAAACATGCTCGCCTTTTCAGCCGTGGGGCGTTATAATGTTACGGTCAATCCCACTATTCGTTGGTAAAAGAGTAGCTCAAGAGTTGACGGTGGGTAGTGATGACTAGCTGCTTTCCTTCTTCTAGCCTTGCACTGCTAAATTACGGACGGCAAGCGCAGATAGCCCTCGTGTAGCTTTGCACGAAATTAAAAAAAACAAACAATCTATACTTTTTGTTGGCAAAGAGTGGATAAAGAGTTGGCGATGGGTGGTATTGATTAGCTATATTCCTTCTAATTCATCACTTTGAAGTTAAGGGCGAGTAGCAATTCGTAGTTTTACTAGAAATCCACGAAACAATTATTTAAAACATTAACATATAGCATGCTTTTATTTATTAATATTAAGTAACAGTATTTCAACAGTTCTACGTTTATTTAAAACATCATTATATCTTCTTCAAATTATTTCAGCTAATGGATCAGTCTTTGGAAACAACTGTAATCTCAGAATGAAAGTAATGAACAATGAGGTAATATACATGATAAAACCAAACACTATACACATATATAAATAGTTACACAATAATCAAAACAATATAACACATCATATAAATAAATAAATAACATAAATACGCTTACCACACAAAACTAAAATTTAAAGCACTTTCTTATAGTTTTGAAAGTAATAAATGTGCGTGAAAACGTTTGTTATGCGTTTATCCTTCTCACAGACTTCATAACTATGCTCTATTTCTGTTATCCAATAATCATCTTCAGCCACATAGAACATTGCAATAATCATCTTCAGCTACATAGAACATTGAAATAATAACTTCGACAGTAAACCTGACTGATATTGAATTCTAGACGCAGTTTTTGTATCAGCAACATTTCATTTGTTCTCAAAATATTTTCACTTGAAACGTTCTCTAGAATACTGAAGGACGACATTGTAAAGAAATGTTGCAGGTGTGACACTAATGCCTAATATAAGAAAATGAACATAAAATATACGGAATAGTTTCGATATAGTACGTAGTAATGTTGTTTTTGTTATTTTAAGAAAAGCAAGGTAATGGAACATGCAAAGTCGATGGCTAATAAATGTAAATTAGTAAAGAACAATGAATTGGGAAAATTATTTAAAACGATATAATTATTATCCTGGCATGGATAGAAAAAATATAGTATGTGCGGAAACGGTTTCATACTTCTATTATTAATACTATATACTTGCATAAACTGTCTAAGTAAAGCAACATAGACTTTTTATATTTATGTTATTTGGTTTCAAATTGTTTAAATGCTGTGCTGTATTCGAGAGTATCTAAAGCTGTTTGATGCTGAAATTTCTAACAAGAGTAAGTTTCAATTTAATCTTAACGCAACAGTTTTAAAATTTGTGATGCTTCCACTATAGCTAAACTCTGATCGAACCGTTGGACCGATTGTCGGACTACATGGGAAGTAACATAGGAGAGTCACAGTTAGGATCTGCACCACTTTGTCATCCCCCAAGTGCCGTTTTATATCATTCGAGTGTTGAACGGACATCTTAGATAATGTAATCATGAATATGGGTTTCGTTTTAGAACAAAAAGACGAGAGATCAAAACTAAATTATTTTTAGTAATATGAGATTTGGTGAACACCTCATTCTTGTTTAGTTGTTGCCGTTTAAGCCACAAAAACATACAGATGACAGTTATCCAGCCTCCTTTAAGAACATACAGATGACAGTTATCCAGCCTCCTTTGAGAACATACAGATGACAAGTATCCAGCCTCCTCTAAGAACATAAGATGACAGTTGTCCAGCCTCCTTTAAGAACATACAGATGACAGTTATCCAGCCTCCTTTAAGAACATACAGATGACAGTTATCCAGCCCTCTTTAAAAACATACAGATGACAATTATCTAGCATTCTTTATTTCCATGTTTTAATTTGTGATAGAGCAAAATTCTTGCTTCACACAGTGATATATTCAGCAACCACCAGCATGTGCTTTTTTTACTTTCTGTTGATTTTACACGTGCAACTGTGTACACGGCTAATATTTATGTCGACATACCAATTTAGTACCAATGTATTACCTCTTTCGGAAATTTTTCTTTCCCAACTGATCCAGAGCTATTTGATGTCCTATCTTTTTTACTCCTTCGGTAAATATGGTACTTACTGTTGCTAACATTTGGTGAATTTTCTGATGTTGTTTAATTCACGTTGAATACAAGCTGTTTAATTATCATATGGAAATTTTAAAAATTTATTTTATTCTCAATAAAAGGTGAAATTGAAACGAGAATATGTGACGTTACTGCATTGTGAATTAAAAATGACTAAAAATTCTATAGGTATTGAATACGAGTTGTATGATTTTATTTTCGTCAACGCTATACACATTAACATCAGCTTGTGTGGCTTTAAATGAGTAAACCCTTATTCTACTATAAATATTCGAGGCGTCATTTTGTTAAAAATGGGTATTTTTTGTGTAAGTATTCTTCGATTGTAGTTAAAATCACCCTGTTTACGCTTTTTATCTCTATCCTGTTTTCTTTCTTTGCACACAAATTATGAGAATAGATCTATCTTTTATATTAAACGTAAAAAAATTGTGAAATTACATATATTGATGAAACTAGAAGAAAACTAAAAACAGTTTAAATGAACACTTAAAAAGATTATCACAAGTAAATTAACACCTAAGAAACTTAGCAATAAAATAATTTTCGGAAACATAAAAGTATTTATGTTTACACAAATACTTACACAAGATTTACACAAGAGAAACATTAAGGAAACATCATGATAACAATTAATAAACCTAATATAGATATTAATCTATATGTTCCCTTAACATTTATGAAACACCCTGTGTCATATCCGTCTTCTATTTAAATAAATTAGAATCTAACATACATCCCTTTGTCTTTCTGCTTAACCGACTGAAAAAGCTTCAATGAATACATGGAATATTTTGATATAGTATTTCTTTCTAGCTGTCCTAGAAAAGCTGATTTTTCTTTAGACATTTACAAAAATAGTTGGGCTCCTTTAAAATATTCAGTTGGGTAGGAAAATGTTGCCATCTACATATCACCCTCCTGGATTTTTCACTTGTGTTATAATATCCTCTTCTTGTGACCAAGTCATGCTGTGTAGTAAGAAATCTTAGTTTAAAATGCATGAGATCTGGTATTAGTGGGACTGTGATAAGTATATGAATGGTAAGAAACTTCGTCCACCCATTCTGCTCGTTTAATTATGCAGAAAATTAAGGATTTCAGGTGTCACATTAGCGAAGGTAGGGACGTAGGAGCAAAAATTATTATTTTAAAATAACCTGGATTTGAGGTCGTAAATAGCTGTTTATGCAGCATACTTTTTCATTTTGAAATTATCATTTATTAGTTAGAACACAGAGAATTGAAATTTGGGTAAACTAGTGTATATATAGTCTAGGTAACTTTACAACGTTTGATTCACACTATGAAATGTGAGCTCAGTCTGCAAATGTTTAACCCTTTGAAGTGAATGGGTTTATTTTACATATATACAGTTATGTAGTATTTATAGCTTACATGTAGCAGAGTTAGACAATCTGTAAGAAGAAGTGAAGTTGTGTTGAGTAGCTCTGCAAGTTTTCAGTTCGTGGAACTGGTAAATATGGCTGTTATGGGGTCCATTTCGGGTGTTGCCAAAGGGCAAATGATGCAATAGGACAAACACTGTTGTTTGCCAAAAATCCTTTAATAATATTGGCAGAAATCTGCCTTAAGAAATAAATGTTTTTTAAAGTCCAAAGAAGGTGATTTTCTGCTCATCTGTCGATGAATCAGATGATATTATTGTTATGGTTGTTCTAGAGTAATTTTAAGACACTCTCCTCATATTGCATAACTGAAGAAGGATTTTCTGGTCGGCTGAGTGGTCCAGAAGGCTAAACTTCAATCAACAGACTAATGGACTTACTAAAAATGTGTATGCACACAATAACAAACAACTCCTGTTAAAAGAGCCTAGTTAACCCTAATAATATGCTGGAAAGGAGAAAATGTTGGGAAAAGACTTATCAGAGCTCATTTCTCGATATTACTTGCAGCATATGTTTTTCCTTTTATCAGTCATTGCATTGCTGTACCATTTTGTAGAATATTATTATAGCTTATTATTTCCATGATTTAAAATTAATTCATGTTACAACTCTGTAAGTAGAGGGCGTTCGAATCGTAATCTGAGGGTCGTGGGTTCTAATCCCCATCACACCAAACATGTTCGCATGGGAGTTATAAGGTGATGGTCAATCCCATTATTCGTTTGTAAAATATTAGCCCAAAGGTTGGCTGTGGGTGGAGATGACTAGCTGTCTTCCTTCTAGCCATACACTGCTAAGTAGGGACAGATAGTGCATATAGCCCTCGTGCAGTTCTGTACAAAATTCAAAACAAACAAACAAATATTTCCCACTTTCAGTTGAGTAAACCTTAGCCAATAAGAGACTGACACGCCACAGTGTGTCTGTCTAATTAGGTGCGTGGAGCTAGGCCAAAAGTCGAAAAACAAATGCAAATTAGACTAACATGCAAAACGAATTGTGTAACCAATATGTCAATGTGGATTTAGAGCTGGAAAACTAACAGTGGATATGGTGGTTTCCTTACCATACCTAAAGATAAGCAAAACAAGCACCATATCTTTTCTTTGTCGATGCATTTTATACCACCAGTAAGGCAGGCCTACTCAAAACCATAGAGAATATTGGGTGCCCTTAATATTACTTAACTTTATATACTTTTTTCTTAAGAACATGCAAGCTTCAGATCTTTGATGGATCTACTTCGAACAGTTTTGAGATTAAATGTGAAATAAAACAAATATGTATTCTTGTGTCAATACTCTTTGGAACTTTCCTTATTCTCAGTACTAATGATTTAAGTGTATACTTCCATACAAGTATTGATGTTAACCTCTATAAACTGTCATGATTAAATTCCAAGTTTTGATCGAGGAGTTTCTCCTTGTTAATGATATTGCTCTTACTGCCCTGGATGAAAATCTGCTAGTAATCTTCGTGGACCGCTTCTCACGTGTATGTAAGATATTTACTCTTACCATCGACTCACCCAAAAGACACTTGTGTTGGGACAAGGCTTTCCTCGATAACCAACAAATGCTCTAGATTACCAGCTTTTAGACCTAGTCAAAAAGTTCAGCTGCTATGGGTCAGTGAGTTATAACCTTTCATTTGCGAAAATCAGCTGAACGTACTTGGGGAAGGCTGCCACCATCTTCAGCGGACTAATAACATGTGTCTGGAACATCTAAAGGCTCACCACAAAAGTCAAGAAACGTGTATATGAAGCCTGTGTGCTCAGCGCTCTCGTGTACAGCAAATAAACACAGATAACACATTAGCATCAAAAGAAAAAAGCTGAAAAGTTTCCACCTACTCTGACTATACTGCACTATAAGTATCGAGTGGCGGAAAATACTACAGAAAATAAAATGTGCATTTTTATCGTAAAAAATGTAGAGGGCCTTGATAGAGCAGGACTACCGAGCATGAAAATATTTCTCACATTGAGACACCTACATTGGTTAGGACAAATTCCCAATATTTGTTGTATGGAGATCGAGCAAATAGAAAAAATCGAGCTAGATACCAGAGATTTTGCTTCAAAGCCACATGCAAGAAAGACATTAAAGTCTTACCAATTGATCCAAGGCAGTGGGAAACTTGACGGGTGACAAAAAAGTAGTGGTACACTATCTTCCATTTCAGTATTAAAGAATCTGAAAAGATGTCTCTCCTAGATATAGTGTGTGTGTTTTTTTCTTATAGGAAAAGCCACATCGCGCTATCTGCTCAGCCCACCGAGGGGAATCAAACCACTGATATTAGTATTGTAAATCCGGAGACATACCGCTGTACTAGCGGAGGGCCGACCTAAAGAAAAAGTAATACAGAAGAAATACCCTATGACATCACGTACAAGTGCAACAACTGTGAGAGAATCTGCAAGTCATGCATTGGATTCTTCAGTCACACAAGTTACATTTTTACAACAGAAATAAGCTGCACCTTTTACCGTCTCTCGCAGATGAACAGATGACAGCAGCAATATTATTCAAAGACTTCACATTTAAAACTTAGAATACAATAATGACGACTCTTAATCACGCCGTTATCAGTTTTAAACGTTGATAAAGACTTCACATTTAAAACTTAGAATACAATAACGAACGACGACTCCTAATCATGCCGTTATCAGTTTTAAACGTGGATAAAGACTTCACATTTAAAACTTAGAATACAATAATGACGACTCCTAATCACGCCGTTATCAGTTTTAAACGTGGATAAAGACTTCACATTTAAAACTTAGAATACAATAATGACGACTCCTAATCACGCCGTTATCAGTTTTAAACGTTGATAAAGGGAAGATGCTGAATTTATAAGCAAACTATTGTCTCTGAAACCATATGAGTTTGAACAATAATTCATACTTTTCTACATGTGATTCTTTATGAATCTTTTTACTACAGAAAATAAAATGTCCAAATTTATCTATAGGGAGATGTTAAACTCATCGTGTAACGAATTTGGGATACGTTCAATGAAACCGTGTTTGTGGAAATTCACGTTTTACGCAAAATAATGAATGTTTTAGGTAACGTTATTAACCAATCGTTACAATTAAACTTGGTTTGGGTTATAAGTCATTTTTGTTTTTATCTTTATAAAAATTCCAGTTATTTTGCATGTTTAAATCTAGAATCCTGTATGCGTTCTTTCTCTTACGCATTAGTATAATGTTGCAAAAATAATTATTTATGACATACTTAAAGCGATTCCAGGTAATTTGAATATATTACTCGAAACGTGAGGACTTTTTTGATTTAAATTCCGTATTTCATCATTACTGCTGATGGAAAACTCATGATGAACTAAAAAATATGCAAAATGTAAAGATTTTCTTCTCAATTTGAAATCTCTCGCTGGTACAGCGATAATTCTACGGATGTACAACACTAAAATCAGGGGTTCTGTTCCCCTCAATGGACTCAGCAGATAGCCCTTTGTGGTTTTACTATAAGAAAAACACTCACTTTAAAAATGAAATTTCATAAAGTTTATCATTTCATGTAAAATTGTGTTTTGATTAATAAGAAATAATTTAAGGTTTTATATTTGATGATACATGGCGTTGATAACAGTTGTCATATATTTGGTGGGATTTGGAGTACAGACGAAATTAATTGATCTGGACGTTTAGTGGAAGACAACGTTATATACAAAGTAGAAATATTTGATTTTTTATGTTAACCAAAAATATGTCAATCAGTTGTAATATTACAACTTATTCATACTCTGTGAAATTTTACCTCACTATAAGTGTTGTTACTATAAAGGTGTCGTTGATTAAAATTCGTTCCAAAACAAGAAATATTAATTAATTAGACTGGAAATACTACAGAGAATTGAGGTCTAGCTCCACCATTGTTTTTATACGTAAAAGTTAGGAACTTAAACGACAGACACATTAAGTAAAACACGAGTTTTAAAACCGAGTTAAAAACGAGTAACCCCATTATCTATATATCCAGTTATATGTTCCACTTCAGTTATCATGGCCAAATTGTACAGTTTTATTTATATGTACTTGTGTGATTTATAAATATAATTAGTGCGATCAACATTTATATATCCAAGAATGTGAATTTCTGAAAAGAACTGTGGATTATAAATATAGGTTATTATGTATTGATAAACAATTGGAGATAACATAATACTGTTATTACATGACTTGAATGTGCAATGTAATGATAATCTACCAATAGGGTGTTATAAGAAACAGTCAGAGCGTTTCAATCACAATACACTTATTACTTCTTACACAAAATATATAAGTAACCTTAATAAGCGCATTTAGGAAAACGGTAGATTAAGCATACATAGGGTTTATGAAGTTATATTGAAAGTATCGTGAATATTCGTATTATTAAGTCACGCCACAATCAAGGTAATATGAAGTTGCGGTGAAATGGCACGCATCTGAAGTACATTTTAATCTTGTTGAGAGCTCGTGTGCAGAGCAAAGCCATTAAAAGTTGGTCACTATTGGAAAGAGCATGAAGCAACCCTTTCTGACAAAATATAATGATACGCTCAAATCATACAGATGTGTTTAGGTTGGGTACTTAGAATTTCCAAGACGGAAATATCCTTTGTAATTAATGGAATAATAATACAGTGAAATATAGATCAACTTGGAGCGTCTGGACCATCCAGAAAGAGACCTGCAACAAGCCATACTTCAAGAATTATAAGCAAAGTGTGGAATTTTGTAACATGTGAGAATCCACGAAAACAAGAAATCAAGACATACGTGTGAGCATGTGCTCCAAGGGATATTATAATATTACGCAACACAAATGATGAAGTAGATGTGTAATTTAACTATTTGTTTGAGAGGTAAATTGCATATTCAGCTCTGAGCTTGGTGATAGCCCGCCGGATCTCGTGAAAGTTTATAACTAAAAGTTAACTCTCAGCCCATAATGGGGCTTTTAAACACTTATAATACACTTTAAACGTCTTACCGTAAAAGATTTGAAGAATACTGACCTCCTCTGTTTTCTCTTGAAAACGCAAAACAAAACACGCACAAATTGGCTAAAAATGAGCAAACATTCTGGAATAATTTTCAGTAGCATTCATTATTCAAGAAAGTGTTGTAAGACAGAACAAGCGGATCGCAAGTGAGGAGATGTAGCAATCGAGGCGAGACACACACGGCAAGTAAGGCAAATCAGTCGAATTGCCTCTTTCTTGAAGTAACCCATTTTACATTTCTAGCTATGAACCAAATGAACCTACTTTGCTCTGAGAGATTTATTCATTGCTCTCGTTTTTTTTGTTTTTTTTTACAGATGAGTATGTGGAATGTGATAATGATAATGTTCGTTCGAAGAAAATGAAACACGTGGTAACGAAAAACGTGTAAAAAGTAGAAACCACTAGTGCACAAAACACACGAGACCATAAATATATATTTGTTGGAAAACGTGTCAAAATATTGCAGAGACGTAATTATCGGGTATGTTTGTTTATAAGTTGTTTTGAATTTCGTGCAAAGCTACTCGGGGGCTATCTGCGCTAGGCGTCCCTAATTTAGCAGTGTAAGACTAGAGGGAAGGAAGCTAGTCATCACCACCCACCACCACGAATAGTGGTATTGACCGTGACATTATAACGCCCCCACGGCTGAAAGGGCGAGATGATTGGGGCGACCGGGATTCGAACTCGCAACCCTCGGATTACGAGTCGAACGCCTTAACACACTTGGTCATGCCAAGTTATGTCAATCTACGATATATAAAATCTCAATGTTAGAAATATGGTGATAATTAAGTATTTGTTAGTAATATTAAGGATTCGTACATGGAGCTGGTTGTGACTCGTCATGTGAGTCCCGGCATGGCCAGGTGGGTTAAGGCGTGCCACTCGTTGCGGGTTCGCATTCCCGTCGCACCAAACATGCTCGCCTTTTCAGCCGTGGGGACGTTATAATGTGAGGTCAATCCCACTATTCGTTGGTAAAAGAGTAGCCCAAGAATTGAAGGTGGGTGTTGATGACTAGCTGCCTTCCCTCTAGTCTTACACTGCTAAATTAGGGACGGCTGGCGCAGATAGCCCTCGAGTAGCTTTGCGCGAAATTCAGAAACAAAACAAACAAACAAGACTCGTCATGTGTTTCTGTTGGTTCCATTTTATTAACCCGATATTTTATTTATTTGAATGGTTTTTCTATTCCCGTCCTAGAAGTTCATCAAAAACTGTAGCACCGTGCCAGTAAATAGCTGGAAATATTGTTAGTGAAAACAAAATGTACGTATTTCAACGTGATAATTAAGCTCGTGTGATTTCATTTCACATTAAATCACACCACATTTAAATCATCTTAAAACGAAGACTGACGTAGTCGCAAGTTCGAATCCTCTTTTTAAGAAACATGCTCACCCTTTCAGCCGTGGGGGCGTTATAAAATGTCAGCCAATCTTATTATTCTTCGGTAAAATAGTTCCCCAAGAATTGGCGGTGGGTAGTGATGACTAGCTGCATTTGCCCTAGTCCAGGGGATCCTAACATTTTGGCACTCGCGACTTGAAAATATAATTGATGAAATAAAATTAATGTTATCCCAAGCTACTTCTAACAAGGCTTCGCGACCCCACCGGTAGGGCCTAGTCTTAAACTGCTAAATTAGGGATGGCTAGTACAGATTGCACTTTCATAGCTTTGTGGGAAATTCAAATTAAACATAAAATGAACGTGTGGAAGTTAATTTGTACTAAATTCCTCTGTAACAGATAAATAAGATTACAGAATCAATGTGCTATATCTGTTCTATAAGATTATATTTCATTAAAATATTAAACGTAATTGCGGTTAACATTAGTTACACTTTTTTCCGAATATATTATATGTTGTTATGGAAAATTTTCTGCAACTAACGTAGTTTTACAGCTCAAAAACCATCGCTGTCGAAAGCAAGGAAGATGTGGTAAGAAAAGCAATTTTCTCTGGCTCTTCTTATGGAGATCCCTTATGGGCATTTTCTTTGCAATAGTTGAGCTGGGTAGAAATTGTTGTGTAGCAATAAGAACAAAAGTAAGAACCATTTTGGAGGAATGAAAATAAAAGTGGTTGACAGACATACCAGAAAATCTTCATTAAATTTCGCACAGTAATCTTTGGTGTAGGCCAATGGGGACCAAATATCTATTATCTTGGACTTCACAAGTAATTATACTGGTTCTGTTAAATTTAACACTGACTGAAAGAAGCTAATATCAAATAAAGTTACAAAAACTTTATTAGAAATAACGAATAAAATTAGTCCAAAAGCAGAACAATGATCTAGGTAATAATTATTTAAGATGTATGAAGCACCTTTGTAAAAATTACATTAAGTGTTCACTTTAAGGGTTAAATAGTAATTTCGAATTGAATTCTATTCACATACGCGACAATAGCCATAATTTAATGTGATCATGGGTAATCAGATTTTATACTCAATTAAAAAAAAAAATTACTGATTAACATCCATGTGCATCCGCAGAAAAAAATAGGGAGGGCAAAATGATATGAAATTGTGAATTGAATTACGTTACCCATTTTTCATGTTAAAATCAATACTGTAGTACAATACAGTAATTTTATAATAAGAATGAAGTATTTTGTTCTGTCCAAAGTGGTTGGTTTGGTTGCTTCACTTACAAATTAGCAAGTAAGACATCCAAGTTGCAAGGAAATATCAAATCCAAATGAGGAGAGAGCTCTATTAAATGTATCCTTTATACTTGTGTCATGATTTTCTATTCCAAAGAAACTGCCTTGTTTGTAGCAAGTATGTTGCCCAGCATCCACTTTCAAATGAATTATTACATATGATAATTCATAAAAGTCATTTAATGTATCATATGTTTATTACCGATAGTAATTAAAACAGTACATGAAAATTAAAGTTTCAATATCATTGACTCACTTAATAGAGTGGCTGGCTATTATGTGATCCATTATTCTAGTTTTCATTGTTTAAAATATATATCAAGCATGAAGTGTAGTGTGTACGTGTAATACACATGTAAAAAATTGGATTCTTATAGTGATTTTTACTATGTACTTCTTCAGATAATATGGTCAAGAAAAAATAATGCTAATGTGATTGCCATTCAATACCTTTGATTATAAATGAGCTAAGACTAACCCACAGTAAGTCGCACTTTCGCTGATGAAAATAAATTTTATAGGAATTATAGTAAAACAGACATATAGTAGACATTCTGAAATTGTGTCACCTTTCACCTTGTATGGTCAAATTTATTAATTTTTCCTAAACTTGACATTTTCCACTTGTCCAAGTTTACAATTTCATATAATAACCACATTGTATCTAAATTTAGATATACATATTTACGAAAACACTAAAAATATGTTATCTAATAATAGCAATATGTTTAACGTAAACCTATAAATCGAGTAACATCTGTAAAAGTTGAGCTGTTTTAGTATTTTATTAAATAAAAATATTAACATGGAATAAACATCTGATTCCCAGAACAAAACAAGTATGTGAACATTTATATTTTAACCTTTTCATTAAATATTCCCAGAAATAATCACGATTCCATTAAACTCCTAACCTCACTGAAGGGTAAAACTGTTTGAAGTAGGAAATTTCAGTTAACCCATTTTACCTCTTGTTAACTACGGATTTGTATTTACTGTGTCAAATTTCTTTATCAGAAAGTCTATCTAAATAACCCGCTCAGTTTTACAGAATTAATGTTTCTAAGCAAAGGAAAATCACCAAAACAACCAAAAACGTTTCTATGTTATACATGTACAAAATTTTTAAAATCTTTCTATCTTATCGAACTACACAATCATAAGATTTCTCATTAAGCATTAGTTTTATTTGATTGATTTTTCTTTATATTTGAAAATATGTATTGAGAGTAAAATGTGTGATTCAAGAAATATCTTATGTATTTGATGCACACAAAGAGATGTGACAAAAATGAATTACTTCATTTTATTCGAGCAAAGAAGGTTTTTTGGAATGGAGGAATTCGATACGATAAAAAGATTTGTGAGAAGTGTTCAGAATCGATAAAAATCTAGAAAATTTTTTGTTTACTAGAAAATAACAAACATATCTAATTTCTTTTTCGTTATAATCGCTTTATTAAACAAACAAATAAAAAATGTAGTTAGATTAGGAGTGAGGTCTCAGCTAAAGTTTCTACGGCATTTAAGAATATTTCTGTTCAGTTTGAAGCCGTTTGATACAAAGCGAGATAATTTATCGTAACTTAATATAACTTGCGAGTACATGTCGTCATCATGAGTTTTAATTTTCTAGTGTATTATTTTATAGTGTAGTTTTTGATGAGTTTGTTATATTAACGTTTTTTTAGCAATAGTTATTTTTGAAGTTAATTTAATAAGTTTTTAATAATTAAAGCAACGGAAACTTTGAGCAATAATATGAGAATCAACTTGAAAAACGTTATTGATTTATAACAGTAATGTTAATTTCTTCAAACCTTTCTTTAAGCTGTTTAATATAATTTAAACTACAGCACCAAGTAAAGTCATGCCAACTATCTAGCTATTAATAGTTAAATGGATTATAAATATTTCGTTCGAAATCATGACAGATTTCTGCTTTAACAAGTGCTTTCATTAAATCATTTATTTATAATTTGATGAAATTCCAAAATTATTCAGGAACAAGCTATTTCCCCACAGCTACAAAATGAGTGTACGTGGATGTTTGATCAAGTGATTATGAATTTTATCCAGAACGTGGTTGATTATTTTGAATTAAGCACAAAACTACACTATGGGCTACCTGTGCTCTGTCCGCCACGGGTATTGAAACCCGCTTTGTAGTTGTGTGTGTCCGCATATATTCCGTTGTGCTACTGGGGAGGGCATCCAAAAATTAGAAAAAACTGTATAAGTATTTGTTTGTTGTGAATAGTTCACGTAAGAGTTTTTGCTAATTTATTTTGATTTTTACCTGATGCAAGACAATATATGATACTGACACTTGTAAAACTTTGATTTTTGGTAGTTGCTGAAATTACTATTTTTGGTTCAAGATAAAACCACTCAAAGATACGTGAGAAAACAATTATTCATAATTGAAATTTAAATGTGAAACTGTGGTATAGCCCATGATAAATGTCAAGTACTACCACCTTAATCCAATAGTATAATTTAACCTCATGTTTCGTAGCTAAATGAATTAAATAAATTTTGCAAAATCAAGCTTGATCATCAAAGAGGCAGAAAATTGAAGTCAAGGATGTCAAACGTATGAATTATTGGCGCATTCACAAAATAATTATTACTAAAAACCAGTTAGATTAATAACTTTTAATATATGGAAAAGCCAGTGCGTTTTTGTAACACCAATTTCAAATAATGGCTTTTATGTCCTTTTGCTCAGTAACAAAAGTATAACCTAACATTGTTGTCAGTCTTTGTACGGAAAATATAAAAATAAATGTATAGACAATAAAACTGGAAACATAAGTGTTGTTTTTTGTTTTAAATTTAGAGTCTCCGTTGATTAAAAAAGTTTGTTTTTATTAAAACAGTTGGTCATGTAAAATAAAATAGCTTAATTCAGAAATACTTTAGTTTAAAAATGAATCAGTATTTTAATTTTATGATACTTGTTATGTACTTGGCTCTTGGTTAGGTGATTCTCTACTGCATCTTTACTTTAAACGTATTATACCAATACTCACTACACATATAGGGTTTTACGGCGCCACCACCTCTTGCATTCATGTCACTAAACTCTTTACGGGCAGACAGTAGTAGAACTATTTCTTGTAGATGAATATAAAAGGAAGACAAGACTCCTTCTATTTTCAGAAATCAATAAAACTCAAACGGCTTCTGTATTGGTCAGACTGTTTCTTCGTTGTTTTCAAAGTGACTGCAACTACAGGTCTTCATTGATGTGTTCCAAGAATTTCTCACAAATTATTGGTAAAGTCAGTTTATGAACCCTGTTTTACTGTTTGAGTTGAATTTGAAAGCCACTTTCATTAGTTTAAAGGTTATACAATCCTTACAATGTCATAACCTACGAGTATTATTCATTTTCAAAAATAACTTCAGAATGAAGAAAAAACCATAAAAACTCAGCACACTGCGAAACACCTTGTTAAAACCTAAAAACTCAGAACATTGTGAAACATCCTGTCTTGACGTAAAAACCTCAGCAAACTGCAGAACATCCTGTCTAAACCTAAGACATGAGTACACTGTGAAACACCCTGTTTAAACATTTCTCTAAAAAATATTAATTACGTTATTATTTTTAATCTCTGTCATGGTTTAACCTATTATTGAGTCAATTTCTATCATGTCGTGTTTGATACTCTTTTCAGTAATAGATATTTCGAGTATTTTATAAACTGGATATTTAGCTTTTGGAAAAAGTGTTTGTTTTATTTTGAATTTCGCACAAAGCTACTCTAGGGCTATCTGCGCTAGCCGTCCTTGATTTAGCAGTGTAAGATTAGAAGAAAAAGCAGCTAGTCATGACCACCCAACGCCAACTCTTGGGCTATTCTTTTAACAACGAATAATGGGACTGACCGTCACATTGTAACGCTCCCACAGTTGAAAGGGCGAGCATGTTTGGTGTGACGGGAATTCGAACCCGCAACTCTCAGATTACGATTCACGTGCCTTAACCACCTAACCATACCGGGCCCTTGAAAAAGTGGAATCCAAAACATTGACGACTGATAAAATTCTTGAACAGCAATATGTAATCGTTTTGTTTTTAATATTTAAGTATCTAATTATGTATTCGTTTGTTACTTAAAATGTTTTATGTGAAAAGTAAACATTCCTTGAGTAATTAATTACATGTCAGTATCGTGGAAAGTAAATCCAGTGTTCATAACAATACAGATTTAAAGAAAGTTCTGTGCTTTTTAACTGTTTTTTTGAAGCTGAATTTCTCGTGATAATATTTGATGTCAATATATTCATGATTGTTCATCATTATACGAACTGAGTAGCACAAACAAAAATTCTAATTTCGAGTTATTTCATCGATATCGTGTTTAAAAGTAGCCAACTACGGAAGAATAAAACGTTTTACGTATTACATTTTGCAACATTTGTAAAATCAATCTTGGGAAAATATTTTGGGTTGTAAATTTATTCAACGCTTATGTGATGTTCTATCGTAACAAGTAATGCAAATGTTCAGAAGCGTTTCTGTGTGACATGGGCAAGTGGTTAAGGCACTCGACTACTAAGCCGAGGGCCGCGGGTTCGAATCCTCCTCGTCCTAAAGATGCTTGCCCTTTAGCCGTGAGGGCGTTATAACGTGTGGTTAATCCTACTATTCGTTGGTAAAGAGGAACCTATGAGTGGTGATGACTAGCTTCCTTCCCTCTAATCCTACACTACTAAAGTAGGGATGGCTAGCCCTCATGAAACTTTGTGCAAAATTCAGTACAAGCACTTTTTTCAAAAGCTAAATATCTAGTAATAGTTTATGGAATACTCGAAATATCTATTATTTGAAAGAGTACCACATGCGACATGGTGGAAATTGACTCGATAATAGCATTGCGCGAAATTAAAAAAACAATCAAATTCTCTTATTATACTTCCACACATTTATAATAGGTAATAGATATAAATAGTGTAACACTTCTTCAAAGTAATAAAGTATGTATAACCAATTACTTACAAATATACTTTTTCTTAATTTCCATAAATATATGTATAATATCAATATATGTATAACAACATTTTTACTAAATATTGAACAACAATAACAAACTATAAAACAGTTATATTTCTAAACATTTCACTTTTAGATACGTGTTTGTTATTAAGCACAAAGGACTATCTGTGCTCTACCCACCACGGGTATCGAAACCCACGGGTTTCTAGCAGTTTAAGTCCGCAGCCATCCAGTGTACCACTGGATGGGGGAGGGAGGCTAAGATACGTGTGCTGTTGTTGTTTTTGAATTAAGCACAAAGCTATACAATGGGCTATCTGCGCTCTGCCCACCACGGGTATTGAAACCCAGATTGTAGCGTTGTAAGTCCGCAGACATACCGCTGAGCCACTGTGCATCACAAAATACATAAATAAAGCACGCTAGTATATACTCTGCTGACTCTTATATTTTAAAGCATGTTTAATTACAAAACAATAAATTTATTGAATAAAAAATAAGCTAAGAATTTTATTTCACAGAAGCTCTTCTGAAAAACAAAATAACAATTTTCTAGTTCACATGTCACTTTCACTTTATTTATTTTGAAGACAGGAAGAGAGAAAAAACTACAAACTCTTTCTACAAGACATGTGAGCAGGCAGTAAAATTGTGTTTCATAATATCATGACCAGGATGATGAAAAACTACGGTCATACCAAGAAGGCAGATTCTTTATTCTCGAGGAAAGTGGACTAAAGCTCTCTGTGAAGCTGTAATTTCGGAAGTCATATTGTTATTGGGTTGAGGGACAGTATGGTGACTCTTGTGTTTACATTTTAGTGTTTTTATTGTTTCTTTCTTGTAAGGTCCTATAGAAAAACAATACAGTGCTATTTCCGTAGCGAAATACTCATAACTACGTTTTACAAATAATTCATAACAAGTAAACTAATTAAATAATTAGGTTACACTGAAATGATGCAACACGAATTATAAGAGATACCTAAAAAATACAAACAAAATTATTGTTAGTGAATGTTCCGTTAATGTATTGACTATTGTTTGAACGGGTCAATATCTGGTAACCTCTGAGGCTAATGTACTGACCACTCGCTATACAGGTCTATATCTGTTAACCTAAGGATTATGCATCATTTAATCACATAAAAAAGTATCTCATTGATCCATAATAAATAAAAGCAAGTGCACCATTTCTTTCAAGTGCAATTTATTTGTACGCTTAAATGAAAATATAAATGTTTGAATTTCTTTACTACATTGTGCTATGTTTACGGTTGTGTAAGCTGATATTATTCTGCGAAACTTTATCGATTAACATCTTCACCCTTTTGTAAGGACGTCATAATGTGATGGTCAATTCCCCTTATCATGGTAAAACAGTAAGGCATATTAAAGACGGTTATCGCAGATATCCCTCTAGTAGCTTTGAGTGATTTTTTAAAAACAGAGAATCATTTTTTTAGTAATCGTTATGTTAACTCAGAAGGTGAACAATATGCTTAGAACGTAACTTTTTTAACATTTTGTCTAAATAAAAAGCATGAACAGAACAGGTTTTAGTGACTTCGTGATTTTATTGTAAAAATAGTAATAGCTTCTTGCTGAAAGAAGTAACGTAAAAGAAATGTTGGTCTATGTTCATTATTACATCTAGTGTAAAATGTTCGTACACATCTGCATGATTCAAAAGCACTTTATTGTTCACAAAGATCCAAGTGTACTAGGCCCGGCATGGTCAAGCGTGTTAAGGCGTGCGACTCGTAATCTGAGGGTCGCGGGTTCGCATCCCCATCGCGCCAAACATGCTCCCCCTTTCAGCCGTGGGGGCGTTATAATGTGACGGTCAATCCCACTATTCGTTGGTAAAAGAGTAGCCCAAGAGTTGGCGGTGGGTGGTGATGACTAGCTGCCTTCCCTCTAGTCTTACACTGCTAAATTAGGGACGGCTAGCACAGATAGCCCTCGAGTAGCTTTGTGCGAGATTCCAAAACAAACAAACAAACCAAGTGTACTAACTAGTCTCCTTTATTTTCCTCAGTTACTTCTATAATTGTCCCCCAAAATAGCCCTTAAGACATTCGCATGTAGTACCTGAGCAAGCATAACAATTTCAAGTGTGGGGGTCCAGAGATCCAGATCATGTGTTAGATTCAGGTACAGTGACCCTGTTAGATCACCAAATGTTAGATTACTTTCAGTGCTCGCATTAGGTTCCTCTGGTACCTTCTCTGTACAGAGAAGCTACTTAATATAGACTAGGATACATCAAGTCCACTGCCTGGTTTGGTCCTTCTATATTTAAAACTATTGAAGTAATTTACGGACAAAGAAATTCACAAATACCAAACGTGAATTGATATGGGATTCTAATAGATTCTAGTTGTTTCATAAATCTATAATTAAGTTTTAAATGTTGATGTTATCAACATGTGAGTTAGATGAAGAAACTATCTTCTTACGCTGGAAGGTAACCGTGTATAAAGTACAATAAAACAAATATTTTGGTTTGAATTACGCGCAAAGCTACTCGAGGACTATCTGCGCTAGCCGTCCCTCTTTTAACAGTGTATCCACCGCCAACTTTGGGCCACTTTTTTGCCGACGAATAGTGGGATTGACCGTCATTTTATAACGCCCCTACGGCTGAAGGGGCGAGCATGTTTGATGAGACAGGGATTCGAACCTGCGACCCTCGAATTACTAGTAAAACGCCTTAACCCACATGGTCATGCCGGGCCTCAAACATATATTTAATAACCGCTATTTAATACATTTGAAAAATTTCACCTTTAACGAATACTATTTCGACTTTGACCTTGACACATGATGCTATGATTAGCATTAAATAATTTAAACCTGAACCTTAACCGAACCTGTACTAAACGACCAAAGGTTCAAGATACAGTAAGCTTGGAGCCTGAATTGTTGAAAATATGGAGAATACTTATCCCACAATGTTCATAGTTATACGGCTTGAACCTTAGACCTTTATATTTATAAGAGCCAACTATGATCAGGGTACAGAATTTATGTGTATAACTTACAATATAGGAAGAAGGTCGTAAGATTTTAATCAAGTTGAAAAAATTCCAGCTTTTTTAATATGTGTATTATATATTGTATTTGTTTTTCTATTTGTTTATGAATTTCGCGCAAAGCTACACGAGAGCTATCTGCGCTAGCCGTCCCGAATTTAGTAGTGTAAGACTAGAGGGAAGGCAACTAGTCATCACCACCCATCATCAACTCTTGGGCTACTCTTTTACCAACGAATAGTGGGATTGCCTGCCACTTTATAACGCCCCCACGGCTCAAAGGGCGAGCATGTTTGGGGCGACCGGTTTTCGAACCCGCGACCCTCAGATACCGAGTCGAACGCCTTAACCCACCTGTATATTGTATTTTAAATTAATTCTTTATTGAAACTGTTAACCTGTGGAAGACACGTGTGCTACAAAGAATTTTAGCTGATGATTTCATATTTTATTTTTGTTTGTTTTACTAAAACACACAAATAAGCAGAAGATTAACTAAACGATGTACTGTTAATTGGGATGTGCTACTAGTTTTTATAAGAAAATAAAACTGTTAATTGATTGTTGTAACTCGAAAACTTAATGACCAAAGTATTTCAGCTAAAAATTTTCTAGTTTTATTAGTGAAAAAAAGAAGTTACTTCATGGAAATAATAATGTTGAATGTCATTATTTTTACAAGCTGCACGAAACCTGTCGATCAACAACAGTATATATTTCTCTCAGATTATTCGTGTATACATATGGATGTGGATAATAAATTATTCATAAGATAGATTAGTCTGGAAATATTTAAATTCACACCCCTTTAAAGTCGAAGAAATTCACGAGTAACGTATGGAAATATATCCAACAGTGGCTGTGATGATCATTTTCTTATAAAACAATACTAAGCGAACATAAAATTAACCAAATAAATGAGTTTTCTTTACGTTTTGTTTTTTGCTTTTTATTCGCAAGTATTATATGACTTTTGTAATATTATCGAAATGAAGGTCTCCTTTTTTGTATTCCGCAAGTAACTTTTAAGTGTGATAAGAATAGACGATATTGCTACACGATATATCTTTGACTTTCTATCTTGTAACATAACAAAGACCGGTTCTTGAAAACATACAAACCCAAAATAGGTATATTTAGTTTTTGCTACTATTATTATACAAACACGTATGTGTAAGGTACAGATATATTATGAACCCACCCTGAAGTATTTGACACAGTTATTTTTTTCTGATCACGTTATTTGAAGTTCATGTGAATTCATCTTTCGTAAATAAAAAAAACATCAGCCATTGTTTCTACATTGTAG
This sequence comes from Tachypleus tridentatus, assembly GCF_004210375.1. Taxonomy (NCBI): domain Eukaryota; kingdom Metazoa; phylum Arthropoda; class Merostomata; order Xiphosura; family Limulidae; genus Tachypleus; species Tachypleus tridentatus. The sequence goes on along the minus strand of NC_134837.1, from coordinate 23,661,127 downwards.
TGTGTTTTTTATTTGGGTTCTTTATTGAAACTGTATCGGAATATTGATATACTAACATTAAGTTTTTGAAAGAACAAATAATATCATAATATTTCCTTCTAAAAATTGTTAGTTTAAACGAAACTGTAAAAGTCATCTTGATGTGTGTAATTACCATTTTAGTTCGCTTTTTGAGTCTTTGAATAAACAGTTCTCGAGTTAAGTACATTTTACCAAACTTCAGTATTTCAATGTGTAATATTGAAATATTATAAGATAAGGAAACGAAAAACATAGAAAGTTAGCTTTATACTTGAGGGACTACAACCATGCATAACATAGATAAACAACTGCATAAGGGAAAAACTACCATCCCATATAACATAGGTAATTAGATTTATACCTTAAACATTGTCAGGTTTTCATATGGGCCGAATTCTTTGCACTAAATGACTGTGACTTGTTAGCGATAAATGCTAATGATAAACGGAGGGCACAGAATCCACTTATTTTTAAATAATATATATATATATTATTTTAAAATATATATATACATATATTAAAAACAAGTCAAACATGTGCACAAATATTTGTTACCATATTGCTTAGAACACTTGAACCTAGAGCATTCAATGGCTCGTGGCCCGACATGGCCAAGCGTGTTAAGGCGTAATCCGAGGGTCGCGGGTTCGAATCCCGCTCGCACCAAACATGCTCGCCCTTTCAGTCGTGGGGGCGTTATAATGTGACAGTCAATCCTAGTATTCGTTGGTAAAAGAGTAGCTCAAGAGTTGGTGGTGGGTGGTGATGACTAGCTGTCTTTCCTCTTGTCTTACACTGCTAAATTAGGGACGGCTAGCGTAGATAGCCCTAGAGTAGCTTTGCGCGAAATTAAAAAAACAACAAAAAAATCACTGGCTCGCATTTTATTGTCAAGAGTAAACACAGACTGTCAACTACCTTAGAACTCAATTGACTAAACGATACAGGCTGTGAAACTTGTATTTTATAAATCATCAATTTCAGCAGAACTGACAATCTTGCAGTTTTCATTTTTAATTTCTCTAACTTACTTTAACTTAACTTGCTGTAACCACGTGTATTTATAACGCGTGAAGTAACAATTTAGAAATATTTAGCCCTCTAGTGACAACAGTATTATACATGACGAGAAAACTTCGAAGCTTCAAGTAACATGACGTCAACAATATTAGAAGACTGTACAAACAGTTAAACTACGTATAAGACATATGACCCATACATAGTTACGCAACGAAATTTGTCATAACCATCACTTCTAAAATAATTAACTTTTAACACTCTCGCTTGCTATGAAACCTAAATAATAATTAAATATTAGACTATTAAATAAACTAAATAATAACTCTTAAAACTGAAGAGTCGTGTATACCCAACAGACTTCAAACATAACATAGGTGGTTAACGTTACACCATAAGGACTTAAACCATGTGGGACATAGCTAATCGAACGTAAAAAGGAGAAAATATTACATAAGATAAGAACTTAACAACTGTTTATTAGAATGGTTCCCCACATAACATAACTGTGGAATTTAGAATCTACTGCCACAGATACGAAAGATATTTAGCTTTTAATGTAGAAACTACTACCAAGCATAACATATGTAGTTAGTTGTACGGTTGAGAAACCATTACCACGAATACTATAGGTAGTTAACTGTAGAGTGGATAGACTGCTACAATATATACGAAACTACTGCCATTTGACACAGGTAGTTTGTTATTCAGTCGATAATTTACTACCACACAAAACATTGTTAGTGAGCTGTACAATGGAGAAAATACTACCACACATAATACAGTTAATTTAGCTGTACAGTGAAGATTCTATTAGAATATTTAATCTAGGTACAAAGCTGTTGAGTAGAGAAACTACTGTTATGTGTACCATGTGCTATTATTTGTACTGTGAAGAAATTACTTCTATGCACAACGTAGTAGTTAGCAGTACACTGGAGAAATTACTTCGACACTTAACTTTGATAGTTGGACGTAAAGAAGAGAAACAATAAACACACATAACACAGAAAATTGTAAAGTTAGGAACTATTACCACAGGTAACACTGATAACTAGCTGTAGAATGGAGAAACTACGAACTACCACAGGTAACACTGATAACTAGCTGTAGAATGGAGAAACTACGAACTACCACAGGTAACACTGATAACTAGCTGTAGAATGGAGAAACTACGAACTACCACAGGTAACACTGATAACTAGCTGTAGAATGAAGAATCTACGACCAGACATAACATAGGAGCCAGCTGAGGAGTGGTAACCGCTGTCACAAATAACCTTGGTAACTGGTTGTCCAGTGTAGAAATATATAAACACACAATATAAGAAGTTAAATGTTTGGGATAGAATACGTAGTACGTTGTACAGTGAACAAACTAATAATACATAGGTAGTCAGTTGTACAGTGAACAAACTAATACTACATAGGTAGTCAGTTGTACAGTGAACAAACTAATAATACATAGGTAGTCAGTTGTACAACAAAAAGATTACAACATTTACTGTACAATAAATAAATTACTACCACACATGGCATAGTTACTTAAAGGTACACTGATGAAATTACTACCACATATGACCTAGGTAGTTAAATGTTCGTTGGAGAAACAAGTACCATAAATAATAGTGGTAGTTAGTTATAATTAGAAGAAATACTTCTACTTCATGTACCTTATGTAATGAACTTTACACTTTACAGCCTAGTCCCACAACAGATAACCTAGGTTGTTGGCTGTGCAGTGGCGAAGGGCCTCCCTCACATAACATAGGTAATCAGTTGTACAATGGAGATTCTACTAGCACACTTAATCTGGGTAGTTATTTGTAAAGTAGAGAAACTAGAATCACACATGGCGTAGGTTATCAGTAATTATTAAAACTAAATGAAATTTGTGTGTAACTAGAAGTGAGTGTGACCATGGTTCCATTCAGCCCTATTTAGTTTGTTTTTTATAAGTTGGTAATTATTAAAACTTGATGAAATTTGTGTGTAGCTAGAAGTGAGTGTGACCATGGTTCCATTTAGCCCTATTTAGTTTGTTTTTTATAAGTTGGTAATTATTAAAACTTGATGAAATTTGTGTGTAGCTAGAAGTGAGTGTGACCATGGTTCCATTCAGCCCTATTTAGTTTGTTTTTTATAAGTTGGTAATTATTAAAACTTGATGAAATTTGTGTGTAGCTAGAAGTGAGTGTGACCATGGTTCCATTCAGCCCTATTTAGTTTGTTTTTTATAAGTTGGTAATTATTAAAACTAGATGAAATTTGTGTGTAGCTAGAAGTGAGTGTGACCATGGTTCCATTCAGCCCTGTTTAGTTTGTTTTTTATAAGTTGGTAATTACTAAAACTTGATCAAATTTGTGTGTAGCTAGAAGTGAGTGTGACAATGGTTCCATTCAGCCCTATTTAGTTTGTTTTTTATAAGTTGGTAATTATTAAAACTTGATGAAATTTGTGTGTAGCTAGAAGTGAGTATTACCATGGTTCCATTCAGCCCTATTTAGTTTGTTTGTTTTTTATAAGTTGGTAATTATTAAAACTTGATGAAATTTCTGTGTAGCTAGAAGTGAGTGTGACCATGGTTCCATTCAGCCCTATTTAGTTTGTTTTTTATAAGTTGGTAATTATTAAAACTTGATGAAATTTGTGTGTAGCTAGAAGTGAGTGTGACCATGGTTCCATTCAGCCCTATTTAGTTTGTTTTTTATAAGTTGGTAATTATTAAAACTAGATGAAATTTGTGTGTAGCTAAAAGTGAGTATGACCATCGTTTCACTCATTCCTACTCCTTCGGTTTTTTAATAACTTTGTAATTATTAAAACTAGATGAAATATATGTTCTTGATTATTCTATTGTAAACTTTGTTTAAGAAACCCAGTATAGAAACATGTATGTAACCAAATTACATGACTCTAAAGAAATACATTACATCATAAGGAAGTGTTTGATGTCAGAAATGAGACAGGAAGCTGTGATAGTCATATTTTGCTTATGGAAGATATTATTGTTATCTGATGTAAGGTGGACAAACTACTTTCACTCATAATATAGGTACTTAGGTATTTATTTCAGAAGGTACTACCACACACAGCATAGATAGATAACTATGCAATGCAGAAACTACTGATAGAGATAATTTATGTGAGTTTTTTCTTTGAAAAGTCTGCTATTGCACAGTTTGTTGTACTGTGAAGGAACTACTGCTATACATAGCACTAAGAGCTAGAGGTACAGTGTAGAAAAACAGAGGTAGTTTGAAAAAAAAACACATTTTTAGACTCAAATACAGTTTAGTTACTAAGCCTGATAGATTGTATGGGAATCATATGGTTTTATATAGTATTTTATATTTTTTAAATTAAAATTGCATATATAAAACCTAAAAATATAATTTTGTTTAACATTTTCTACGTTTTGACAATTTGACAACGTTTAATAAATTACAGCAAGCGGCAAACGAGTACAAAACTGGTAAGTAGAAGAGGTAATTATTTTTGATATTTCTTTATTTACTGTTCTATGTTTTAAGTAAAATAATAGAAATTCGGAACTTATTTGCCATCATTAATAAAATATAAAAAATATGTAATGTATTACATCCGAAAAGTGACTGTATTTTACAAAATACTTGTCCACTAGAACGAAGCTAGGACAGGTCAATTTGTAAAGGCCAGTTTTATGCGATTGGATAATGTAAAATGAGAACACGTGCGCCGCGTCACTGCAATTTCTGTAACGTTATTCAAACACCTTTGAAAGGTCAGCCCACCAGTGGCTCAACGGTATGTCTGCGGACGTACAACGCGAAAAACCGGTTTTCGATACCCGTGATGGGCAGATCACAGATAGCTCATTGTGTAGCTTTGTGCTTAATTAAAAAAAGCAAACTTGAAAGGTCAATTAAATAATAAATACACACACACACACACATATATATAGATGTATAATTTTATGATGTATAAGTAATTGAAACTAAACATTTGTGGTTTCCTGTTAAAATTTATGATCATTATAGAAAGAGAAAAGCGTAATTTGTAGATATTTCTAAGTTGGTATGATGGTTACAAGGTCGGTAAAATTGACTAAACCAAGGCACATAAACAATAGTGAAAATAACAAACAGTGGCGGCGCCAGGATATTTTCGTTGGGTAGGGCTGAGGTAAACTGTGGAAGGGCTTCCCAAAATGCCATCAATATGAAGTATAGATGGTAAATTATAATAATGTAAATACCAAGGTACATTTCAGAAAGGTGTGCTCTTTTGAATTGCGTTTTCAATGCAGTTTTCATTGGAAACTCATACTCTGATTAATAATTCATTATTACAAATTAGAAATAATCTGTTTATGAAAATATGCGTACATGTAAAAGAGGAAGCTCACCTAAATTCCACCCAAGGTAATACATAATAATAAAGAAAATCAAGATTAGCTTAGATTGAACATTTAATATACCATTAAGAGTAAAGCTACAAATCAAAAGAAATATTACATAAAGACATAGTTTATATAGCAGAAACGAATTATCCCATGTGAAGTTAATACACTCTGAGGAAAAGTAAGGTCGCTATCAGGCTAAGTATCTTTCATCTTAATGAAGATGTTGAGTTTTACAGATCTATGTCTCTTTGATGTTAATTGTTAAGCAACAACGACGATTGCGTTTTCCATATTTTATGAATATATGTAGGTAACAATATTAGGGGGCTGAGGGGGCTAGGCCCATTTTGGGGGGGCTCAAAACCCCCCAAGCCCTCCCTTGGCGTCGCCACTTATAACAAATAAAATGTAAAGTGTTGTTAAACAAACTCGTTTGATTCTTATTTGGAGGTTATTAGGAAGAAATAAAAATATATCAAATGAAATTTGACAATTTTTTGATGAATAAAAGCATTTTTATCTTTAAAATGAAAATTACTTTGCATGCTGGAGCGTAAACGTTCGAAAAGAAAAACATGCGTGAGCAAATCATTACTTAAAACAAGCTGAAAACTTAACAAAAATATTTATTTTCTTGTGTACGAAAACCTTGTAATGTGTACTGATAATCTACGAAACGTTATAAAGATACACGTATTGTATTAAAAGTTATAGTGTGAAATCTATAATAAGCATAAATTGGTTACAACGTCGGTTTCTCGGATAGAGTTCGTTGTAAGAGAGCGAAATAAAGTCAGCTTCTAAAAGCATGTAGAAAAATCACAAATATTTCAGAAAGGGTCATCCTTCGAACAAGTTCTACTCTTTTATTACTCTCTGTCATTTTTATTTAACGTTTCATGCAAAGATTTTATCTTTCAGGCTTCACTATCACTAGTGTTTTATTGACAATTATAATTAGATTAAAATATACGTAGAAAACGTAAAACAAACTCTCAACTGATGTGATGATATTACATATATTTTTGTAAACAATGTATCTAGCATGGTCTTTGTCAAGCTTAGAAGTTGATTTTTCTTATTGTAGTCCCTCGTGGACCAGCGATAAATTTACGAACTTAAAACGCTAATATCTGGGGTTTGATTCCCTGCGATGGATAGAGTGCTAATGGCTGGTTATGTGGCTCTGTACTGAAAGAAACACACATATTCATTTTGTTCACCTGTTTGTTTCCATTTGGTGACCAGAATGTTCATAGCTCATCCTGTAATTTTGAATTAAGAAGAACAACAATAGTAATCAGATAGTAATTCTAATTTAACTTGTTCATATGTAACAAGTTTTTTTTTTAAATTCATTCTATGTAGGATTAATCATGGATTATCCAGAACTAGATGGAGTACCCCTACCTTGGACGGAAGTTATGTAAATTCGTGATTAATAAAAGGTTATATTAAAATATGAAAAATTGTTTCCTTTATGTATAATTAAAAAACAACAACTAAAATGCCCTTAAAACTATCAAAACACAAAATTTGAAACCGTAAATTTGCATGTATCTTCTCATGGACTCAACAAATCTTCATGTTAAATTTGGTGAAGATCCATCAATAGGGGTAAAGTAGTAGTAAAAATTCACTGCAAAAACACTAATAAAAACACAAAATTGACAATTTTTTATTTCCCCATGTATTTAATGAACATTCATACTAAATGTGGTGAAGGTCCATCACACCCTGCGAAATATTTACGTCGACATACAACAGTCAGAAGTATTATACTTATATAGATGGTGTCAGTGCCTTAGATTCACGTATTAATGATGTCATATTTACACTCAAAGTTCTCCATGACAGGAAGCGGAGGTGAAATGGAAAAATCGTGATGCTATTGCAAATCTACATGTGCACTGGATAAAAATGAGAGAGGTTGGGGGTTGCATATGGCATATTAAGAAATATTTTGAAGTATCATATAAGCAAGAGTTCAGTTATAGTATGATAAAGGTGTTACTGATTTTGAACTTAATTTTTACACAAAATAAGTTATTTCCTATTTGATGCCTTACATTTTACAAACTATATTTGTCTTTACCTTTAAGTTATATTTATTATTTTACATTTTATTATCTTTTCAAATTCTTAACATATTTTAGATAGAATAAAATATTTCCTATTTGATGATTTATATTGCACTAACCCTTCTAGTTTTTAGGTTTGTTCAAATAAAGTGAATGAATATATCCAACTATATCTCCTTATATTTTTAAGTACTGTACATTGTAAAATAAGGCATAATCGTTATAACATATTACGGTATAATATTCATATCAAATGCCTACTGTTTCTAGCGACAGCAATTCTTATTAGACCAGTTAATTGGTCGATGATAATAACGTATGTTCTGGTCAAATAAAAGACTTAAAATCAATTGGAACATTACCAGCCTTGATTATTCAAGTCGATGTTGTACAAATGTTCTTCCAAATAAAACAAGTGAACCTACCAACATAAAGGAATATTCGATTTATCCCGCTACTATTTTATCTCTGTAGATTTTTGATAGAATAGCCAATACTAATTATATTAGCTATGTTAATGCTCAATCTTAATATGGTATTTCGATCTATTCTAATATTTTCCAACTTTACCAATACGTGTCATTTAGTACTAATAGGAAAGTGATTGTTATACAAGTAGTACAAGCGTTTTTCTCATTCTCGTTGATTACATACAGAGTTTAATCAGAGTTCCATAAAGTTACTGATTTACAAGACGTGCATTTGTCCATTCAACATAACAATGCTTAATAGCTGATGTATGTGTTCAACACTCGGAGAAGACGTAGAGGTTTAATATATCACTTTTTGGAGGGTTTTAAATATACAAGTTTGGCTTGATAACATATGGTCAAGCGCTTCACCAGTTAAAAGCAAACAGACGTTTTTAAAATAATGTTTCAGATTCAAGTCACGTTATTTTATCTCCCTTCTGATTCCTTAAAACTACAACCAATTATAAAATTTTGCATTTTAATTACATTTATTTTCCAAAAGAATTTTGATTTCTCACTAATAACGTCATAACAGTCCTTCGGTGAGATATACCGAAAACACGGATATGTTCTGGATTTCATTTATCATATTTAAATTCTAGCATTTTATCTTATATTTTCTATAGTGGTTCATGGCTCATGTCCGGAGTGTTGTGGTTTGGTTTGTTTTGAATTTCGCGCAAAGCTACTCGAGGGCTGTTTGCGCTAGCCATCCCTAATTTAGCAGTGTAAGACTAGAGGGAAGGCAGCTACTCATTACCACCCACCATCAACTCTTGGGCTACTTTTTTGCCAATGAAGAGTGGGATTGACCGTAACGTTATAACGCTCGCATGGCTGAAAGGGCGAGCATATTTGTTGTGAAGGGGATTAGAACCCGCGATTCTCGGATTACGAGTCGAGTGTTTTAACCACCTAGCCGTGCAGGGCCAGGTGTTGTGTAAGAGCGATAGCTAAATTCCACATTATATCAAACAAGAGTAACCTACGAGGTGGTGGAAATTGCAGTTTTCTTTAGTTCATCAGTTCAAACTAAGAAAAGCGTTGCCCCGATATTTCTACTGGAGTTTAGGATGAAAGTGTTAAAACAAACTAACAGTGTTTGTGTAGTATTTTCAGCCAAAATAACATATTTGATGACGAAGAACCCATGTTTAGATAAAAAACTTTGGTTACGGTGTAATGTATTTCGATTTCAAGTAATCTGAAACTAAGTTAAACGATAATTTAAATTTGAATATTAATTAAATGAAAGTGTTAAAACAAACTAACAATATTGTGTAGTATTTTCAGCCAAAATAACATATTTGATGACGAAGAACCCATGGCTACCCTAACCCACGGCTACCCTTACACAAACATTATAAACTACTGTCATATTTATTATGCCTCATAGTTGAAAGTATAGGATGTTTTCAGCAGCATGTGACTTGAGATCTTTTGATGCATAGTCAGACAAGCGAAACATTAGGTCAAGTCCAACCTTAATGTGATTTGAAATCAAGTTTGCATTCTATGTCATTGTACCAAATAACTGAGTTTAGCGCTGATCGATGTTTTAAATATAGTGACATACAACTATTTTTAAATATACGTTTACTGGTTTAACAGAGTTGGCTTGTAAGTTTTACTATTTCTAACGGAAATATTCTCCGGCATTTTGTTGGAAATGCTCTCTATTAAGCTGATGGAAATGTTACTCTCACATTGTTGGAAATGCTCATTACCCTTTTAATAGGAATATTTTCTAGCATACTAATGTAAATATTCACCGCCATTTTAATATAATTATTCTCTAATCATATAGTCTTAGGTTTCCAGCTTAGCTTCTTTAGTTATTTGTTCTATTACTTTATCATTAAAAGAAAGTGGTAAGAAGTGTGACCTGAAAAATTTATAACCTGCATGTTTTGTACTACTTAGGAAGACCAGACTTACCTAGTTATTAAAATTTCTAAACACGTTAACAAGTTTTAAACTAATTTATCAGCCAACAGTGAATTATTTAATTTGCAGTTAAATCCTGAAAAGAATTACTTTAACTGCTTTGGAAATTCTGGCTCACAATTTTTGTAAAGAAACTAGTGATTAAGTCTCATTATAATTCTGCGTTTTCTAGACTTAATTAGTGAATATTCTAATTGTTTTATTCCAATCACCTTCACATTTAATTGCGTGAATATCTTACTCAAGAGAGCCTTCAAATTTAATGACAATATTGATTTACTTCTGACAAATTAAAAAGTATCATATATTTGTTACAGCAGAATAATTTCCTCTTGAACGTTACACACCGCCTTGTTAAGGTTTAGTCTTCTAATGTACCAGAAGAATCGTTATATTGGTCTTTCCATTACACGACATTAAAGAAGGAAAATACAGAAGGAAAACGAATTCAATTATTTAGACATACGTATTCTCAAATTGTGATACATATTTTTATATACAATGAGGCATAGGATAAATTATGGGTTTTATTGTGAATGAATTGAGTACATTGTTTATGAAAAATATGTAAATACGTTTGCTTTGTTTACTAAAAGGGGTACTGTTCACCACTAGATATCTCTCTGTTGAAATTAAGTAATGTTTTTTTTTCAAAAGCCACACAAGGGCTATCTGCGCTAGCCGTCCCTAATTTAGCAGTGTAAGACTAGAGGAAAGGCAGCTAGTAATCACCACCCACCGCCAACTCTTGGGCTACTCTTTTACCAACGAATAGTGGATTGACCGTCACATTATAACGCCCTCGAGGAGCATGTTTGATGTAACGAGAATTCAAACCTGCGATCCTCAGACTACGAGTCGAGTGTCTTAACCATCTGGCCATGCTGGATCCCCTAATTTAGTAATGAAAAGATAGAGGGAAGGCAACTAATCATCAACACCCACCACCAACTCTTGAGCTATTCTTGTAGCAACGAATAGTGGGATTGGCTGTAATATTATAACGCCTTCACGTCTGAAAGGTCGAGCATGTTTGGTGTGGTAAATTCGTACCCACGACCCTCAGATTACGAGTCAAGCGCCCTAACCACCTGGTCAAGCCAGGCAAGAAATATTGGTCTTGTTTGTATAAGACACTTATTCATGAAGACCGATTTCGTGAAATAAGCTTTCATTATTGTGGGCATGAGATAATGTCGTCACGCAGTGATGTTAAGATATTTATACGTTCAATAATATTTTCTTGGTGTAGGTACACCACAGCATATAAATGAAACTTATAACCATATTATACCTAAACGTTCGCGTGCTTGTAAGCTTTGTGGATATGAATTGCAAATAACTGGTTATAATGTGTTTTATAAGTTATGACATATTACCTTTTATTCAAAACATATTTTAGTAAAAATATGCACAGTTTTTGTAACCATTCCTGAGCAAACAGTTTCTATTTTTAATGTTAGTTGAGGAGGTATACATATTTTTAGTAAATGTAAATAACTCATTTATCGGGTCGCTCACACGCATGGTAAACCATCAGTATTGAGGAATTAGAACAGTATCTCGGGTGAAAACAATGTGTATTTTACAATGATTGACTGTGGTAATAATGAATTATCTTATATGTTCAAAACACCAGTTTTTCTGCACTTTGGAAGTGTGGAAAATGTGATATGATTCGCGTAATCTGATTTGAGTGAAACGGCTGTTTTGAGATCCAAAACGGGTATTTAATTGAATATTTATAATTACAAAGACAAATGTTCCATCCTTACATGTACTATTTGTATGCAACTAAAAGTAAGAATGGACTTAAGAAGGGCTGTTGTATGTAAGAAAGATAAACATGACAGCATTTACAATCAGATGTTCGATTCCCCTCGGTGGCCTCAGCAGATAGCCTGACGTGGCTTTGCTATAAGAAACACACACACACACACACACACACTTACATTATAGCCCGGCATGGCCAAGCGTGTTAAGGCGTTCGACTCCTAATCCGAAGAGTGCGGGTTCAAATCCCGGTCACACATTATATGCTCGCCCTTTCAGCAGTGGGATCGTTATAATGTGATGGTCAATCCCACTATTCGTTGATAAAAGAGTAGCCCAAGATGGTGGTGGGTGGTGATGACTAGCTGCCTTCCCTCTGGTCTTACACTGTTAAATTAGGGACGGCTAGCGCAGATAGCCCTCGAGTAGCTTTGCGCGATATTCAAAACAAATAAACTTTTACAGCGTCAAGTGTACATGATATTTTTGGAACACATACAAAGCGATATTTTAATGAAAGTTGAATATTTGTGATTTACTTCTCTCGATTAAATATAATTTTTCAATTGTTTGCCTCATAATACATTATTGAACAATTTATTCAGATTAATGTGAACGTATTCGACAAAAATTATGATTTAAAACAAATTAAAAAAATGTTTTTTATTGTTTCATTTAGTGAAAAATAATTTATCCCAAGAAGTTTTTCATCCAAACTGTATATCAGACTACTATTATATAAGGCCGGGCATGGCCAGGTGTTTAAGGCACTCGGCTCGTAATCCGAGGGTCACGGGTTCGAATCTCCGTCACACCAAACATGCTCGCCCTTTCAACCGTGTGGGCGTGTCGGTCAATTCCACTATTAGTTGGTAAAAGAGTAATCCAAAACTTGACAGTGGGTGGTGATGACTAACTGCCCTTTCAGCAGTGGGGGCGTTATAATGTAATGGTCAATCCCACTATTCGTTGGTAAAAGAGTAGCCCAAGAGTTGGCGGTGGGTGGTGATGACTAGCTGCCTTCCTTCTAGTTTTACACTGCTAAATTAGGGACGGCTAGCGCAGATAGCCCTCGAGTAGCTTTGCTCGAAATTCCAAACAAACTATTATATAAACTCAAATCGTTATGTTTACTTGTCAATATTAGATCTTCATGGAATGTATTGTCTTTGTTAGGTAATAACAAGAACTATTTACGACTTTAGATTAGAAATCAATAAGAACACGTAGGTTCAAATATTTCATACATTGAGGACCTCAAAGCCATAAAAGAACACGATTTCACCAGAACCATCTGGAGTTATTTTAACTACTGGTCATTATTATTGCAGATAGTTAAATTATAACTCGCAAACATAAATTAAAGCGAAAGTACTTTTAAGATAAAAATCATTAACTATGAATATATGTTGTTTTCAATGTTACCAGTAATTTCATTTCTCAACTGATCCAATGTTTTTGGTGGCTGATATAGGCCCGAAATGTCAGTAACACTGAGTACTTTGGCACATTTCTCACAGTTTATTTGAGTATAAGTAGACACTTTGTTCCGAATAACTACTTGACTAAACCTTACAGCGGTCTCAAATTAACACGTCGTTATGATCAGGGTTTAACAATAAAAATACAATTTGTTAACTGTAGTAACACTGATTTTTAGAATCAACAATAAAAATACAATTTGTTAACTGTAGTAACACTGATTTTTAGAAGACGTGTTAGCGGTTTAAAGAAACTAAAAATTCATATATAAACTAAATCTAAGAGAAATTATTTTATGTTGGAACAAGTTTGTTTAAGTCAGGTTAACGACTTTAACACTTGCATAACACAGCATTAACTCTTCGCGTTTATAACTTTAAAAACTGAGTTTCGAACCTGTGGTAGGCAGAGTACCTACAGGGCACTGTATGACGTTTTGCTTACCAGCAAAGAAGCGAACAATATGAAAATGTATGAATATATCTTTATTAAAAATCTTACAGATAGTTTTATTTCTCATGACTTTACTACACTGCCATAGGCACGTGTGTAAGATGTGCACATGAGTGAACAATATTAACCTTGTTCTTAATACTGTTATGGTTCTCAGGTCTGGTGTAGTTATACCTGTCTTGTATGTGACAAGGACACTAGATAAGTTGTTGGTTAGTTTGTAGCAACTTATGGTCCGGTAGATCTATTCAGAAACAGTCAAGTGGCTTGGCGATATTGGCGTCAGTGATTGTAAAAAAATCACCAAATGTTTATGAAGCTTATATAGGTCTTGATAATAAATTTTAGGCTTTGAGCAATTCTGAATCTCACCTAATACCCATGTATAGACCCAAAATCAATGATGACCTTCACCAATACTGAAAAACAAGTTGTGAGGTCAAGAAGCTAACGTTGGGTATTACAATGTTTGGATAAACCTTTTATCATCTTCTAAAAAGATAAGGGAAAACAAAATCTAGAATTAGTAACAACATTATTGGTAAATTATTGGTTTATTGTCAGGATTTGTTTACTTCAAATATACACATTGTTGAAACTTTCTGATATTATGTTACTTTGCTGCGCTTTTCTCAGTTTACTTTTGTGAGTCTGATACTCATTTCAAAACTGTTTATTGTGTTTGTTACATTTACAGTTGGAGCCGTTTCTCTTTAAGAAGCATTTGATACGAGTTTTAGAGACCTCATAAATTGTTATCCAAATTGACGTCCAGCATTTATCCATCTTATTTCAGGCAATTTCTTGTGGAAAAACGTACCACCTAATGTGTCGAGTTGATAACTGTTCAAATTAAGGCCTGGTGAACTGATCATTGGGTATATTGATATGGTGTATTGTTTACCATATTACATTTACTGTCACTCTAACCTGCGTATGTGACAGTTATGCCACAACCAGAACCTTACAGCAGAAGATATTCATTCTTGCTTTGTTAAGAGACTGAAAAAGACTGATTTTATCATACGCGACAAAACTCAGTCTCTCAAACTTCTTGAAGTGATGCAAGTTAGTATATACTAGCAAAAGACAAAAAGAAGGAACCGCAGGTGAGAGGATACACACACATATTTCTTCATGTGACATCTTCATGTTTCTTGCCTTTACCTTTGAAGAAGGATATTTTATTGGAACTAAAAAATAAAAATGCCTGAATAATGGCACCATTTAGGGTCTTTGTTATTCTAGATAGCTACACCTGACATTGATGCCGTAAAAGTAATCTGGCTCCATCATCTTGTGTCTTCATACATTTAGAAATTAAAACAATTAAACTAGATGTTCATGTACAACTGCTAATTGACCTTTATTTTCAACAATCTTATGACAACAGTACCATGTGATGTCAAGGATTAAAAACAGATGTATAAACTGAGAAGGAACAGGTGAATGATGTCACTAACAACTCGCGCTACATACAAAAAAAGCCAACGATATTATAACATCTACCCCAGTAATATAGAACATTAAAATAGTACATACTTTGGGCGTTTCGATTTACTTATACAAGAGCTAGAATCATTAGTATTCTATGGTTTTAAACACATTACACACCACTAACTGTCTCCACCCCTGGCAAGGCCTAACTACTGTTCGAACTTTAAAAACTTTGAGATAAACTCCAAATAACGGTAAAAAGTCACCCTTTTTAATGAAGTTATTGCAAATAATTTAATGAAACTAACCTTTAATTGTTTATACATTTAAAAAACAATGAATAACCATATAATTATTAAATTTGTACCAGTTTTTAATTACAGTGACCTTGTGAGGTTTGTATGTGTCGTGAACGTTTTTAAAACAATTTTCATTGGTTGTTTTAAAATTTAGATTCTGATTGGTTTCTTTAGCTATGCAACGAGCCTCAATTTTTTTAAACCCAGTAAGAAGGTTAGGCTCCTCTTGGCTTTTTTCCATTGAAAATATAGAAAATAATGTGTGAATAACAGAAAGATTCGAGAGGCACACTTTTCTTATATTTCACACCATGAGATGTCACATGATAATGACATAAGATGAGACAAGAAGACTTTTGAGTATTTTATTCAAAAACTTATGAGGAGACAGTGCGTCCTTTTTTACCTCTAATGAGCCACTACTGTTGTTGTATGATACAAACAAAGACATAATTTTTGCACATAATGTTTGCACATATAGATACAATTGTGCATTTTCAGATAACTAAAAGGCTCCCATTTGAAGATCCACAGAAATACCAGGAAGTTAATCTGCTATGTATAGTAAGTACGATATCCATATAATGAATTTATTTTTATCAATACGATATTAGTTTTACTTAAAAGGTATCATAAAATCATTTTGATCTAACATATAAAGCTCTAAATAGAGATTAACTCTAAAGGAAAACCCTAATAAGATATAAAAATACATTTGGGCGATGACTACAGTATATCATGACAGAAATGTAGCCACTATCGTTAAATTGTATTATAATGTAACTTTGTGGCTGAAGAATAAATATATTTAAATTCGAAATAAAGTTCTTCATCCCATAATACTAGTTTGATATCGGCTAGATCTTTCTGTGATTTTAGAACCTAAAGTAATTACTTTGAACAGAAGTGTTGGGTTTTAGTGCCATAAATTTAAAAGAGTCTTCAAGACAAAGTATGGCAGTTGGGATCCAAGAAAGCCCATAGAGCATTTTGATACATTTATACAGCCATTAACACTAATGTTAAGAAATCACATTAAACTATCTGATTAAAAAACACACACATAATCATCTTTTCCCTTTCGCGAATCATGAGACTAGTCTCATGGGTGAATTCTGGGAATAATATCAGGCCTAGAGCTAAATACAGTTTCAAAAAAAGCTTTGTTTTTAGCGTAAAGCTGTACCATAGGTGATGTGTGTTGCGTCCTTCACGAGGAATTAAACTCCAGATTTTGTGGTGTTACGTGTCTGAAGCTTACCTCTTCGCTATCGGAGGACTCACCAAGGTTAGAAATTCAGTCATATTTACCCTGGTTAGATGCACATTTTCCAAATTATAAGCGGAATACAGACTATTCTCGAAAGAAAAATAACCCTATTAAATATTCTAACATTTAATTAAGTGTATTTTCTTTTTTCAAACGTGATTTCTTCAAAATTCTACATTCATTTCCTAAAACCTCCTGTTAGCCATGTACATCTTGAAAAATCAAACTGTTATAAAAATACAACATCTAGAAGACTTTACTTGCTTAAGATAAAATTGTTTGTCATAGTTTTAATTGTAGGCTTCTGATTTCATATTAATTTACTTGATGAAAAGGAGGATATGGCGTAAATATTAAAAGCCCCAAACCTATAAGGTTATAAATTCATTTTCGTCATTATGAGAAATCCTATTGTCTCCCAAAGAGAATCTGGCTGAAATAGTTTACTATACTTTCAGTTTTATCTTTCTGAAACACAAAACATGGATTTGATTTGATTTTTTTACTTTTTTGGTCATTTTAAAACAATGTTTTAGTGAAACTTCAACCAATAATATTGGTCTGACTGGGCTTTGTTTGCTAGCTATTAATTGATTTTACTTGTTTAAAGTGAAAACCTCGGAAGAAATTCAATCACAAAAGCAAATGTATTTCTCATTTTACTCGGAGTTATCCTGTATGTCACATAATTTAGCTTGATGCCAGTCATTTGGTTCTTAAGCCAACAATACAATCAATAATTAGAATGAAGATAATTTAATTTTGAATGTACGAGAAAATATATAAAGGTAAGCTATTTTATAATTAAAGTTGCGTTTGTTTTTGCTAACCACAAAGTTGCATAATGGGCTATTTGTGTTGTGCTTACCACTGGTATTGAAACCGAGTTTTTATCTGAGCCACCATGGGCAGTAATTGCTGTATTGGAACTAAGAAATTATGGTATAATTATTTTTGAAGGATATGTGAAAAATGTATTAGTCCAAACTGTTGGTGGTTACAATGGTCAAAATATTTCCCGTTTTGTCGTCAGAGGTAGACTTCTTGATGACGAGAAGTCCACTTGAAATAAAAATGTATCTCAGGTATGGGTATTAACCTTTTGTCTTTTGTTAACCTGAAGATGACCCAGGAATGTCGAAACGTTGTTGTCTGCTTACTAATAAATGTGTTAATATTTATATCATCCGTCCTGTACAAGGCTACACAATAGGCTATCTCAGCTTTGCCCACAACGGGTTTTGGCACCCGGTTTCTAGTGATGTAAGTCAGCAGACATACCGCTGCGTCACTGGTGGGCAAAACGTGTAACAAAATTAGCAATGCAATGGAAATACAATCAGTGAAGTGTGAATGGAACGCTAAAGTTACTTTCGGTTTGTTCAAATCCTTAATAATCTCGAAATAAAAATTCTTGCTTTTCTCTAAATAATTTCACACGCTTAAAGGACGTCGTTGTAATAATACATGTTTTGATTATTTTAGTTGATAAGTAATCAAAACGGTTTATGTTATCAAAGTCTTTGAGTATACTAAGAATAGGTTACATTTCTGTTCCTTTACAACTTCTCAAAATTAACTGCAGAATTTCATTTTCTCTTTGGTTGAATAACTTACTCACTCAACTGTAAATCTATAGGAATTTTATGGTAACCATCAAACTTATTTTAAACAAAACATGCTTAAAAAAATTGGAAACATGTTCACAGGATATTTCAAAATAGACAAACAGTAAACTTACCGCAGCGCCACCAGGAGACGTTCTGAAGACCAATGCAGTGAGTTCAAAAAGGTGATTTGCTGTAACTCTGGGAAAACGCAATATAATTTTGTATTGAAATATTTTAAATCACGCCTGTCGCAACCATCCTCCCAAAAAAAACAGTCTATTTTTACTTTCTACCTTAGCCTAAATGTAATGTTGGAAAACAAAAATATTCGAAATCAAACTAATAATATATCTACTTATTATAAAATATCAGTGAAAGTACGGAATTTAAGTACATCCAAGTAGGTTATTAACAAGAGATGGCATGAAACATGGCAGGCTATTTACTTGTGGCAGAGAAGCACAAGCCCAGCATGGCCAGGTGGTTAAGGCACTCGACAGATAATTCGTGAGTCGCGGGTTCGAATCTCCGTTACACCAAACATGCCAGCCCTTTCAGACGTGGGGGCGTTGTATTGGGACGGTTAATCCCACTATTCGTTGGTAAAAGAGTAGCCCAAGAGTTGGCGGTGGGTTGTGATGACTAGCTGCCTTCCCTATTATTACACTGCTAAATTAAGGACGGCTAGCGCAGATTGCCCTCGTGTAGCTTTGCGCGAAATTCAAAAAACAAACAAACAATTATAGTAGAATTATAGAATATTTTCCTTCATATTGATTGGTTTTACAACGTTTATGGACTTGAATGGTCTTACTTCCAGTAATTACATTTGGACATACATTTTGATCTTTTTTATAAAACATTTGCTGAGCTATATTATTCTTTCAAATACTTATACTTAACACGATGTTCAGTTGATGAGACTTTATTCTGGGGATTGGGTAAATTACGGAGGGACAATACTTTTATCGATGTTAAAAAACAAAAAAATACAAAAAATATAGTTAGATAATGGGTTTGATCTATTATCAAAAGAACAACAAAAGGAAAGCACTTTACTGCTAGACTTACTTATCTCTCAGTTGTGGTTGTCTATAAAGATGTGGAGTTTAAGTGGTTGATTGTATTTTGTTTTTCTTGTACGAATTAGTAACAATTTCATGTTCAGGCAGATACTGCACTTACAGCAGTAACCAAACTTGTTCATTAAGCCTTCTGAGGCCATCTTTATCGAAAGAATTCGTAAAAACCATGAAGAAGACGGCTTTATACATCTGAAAAACTAGATCTTGTATTGTGTAAATGTACGGCCTTTAACGTGCCGTGTAGGAGAATTTAAATGGAAATATGTGGGTTTTACTTCCTCATAGCATGGAAACAGGTGAGAATTTGATCGTGTTTGCAGTCAGTTCAGATTCCAGCTGTCACAAGGATTTGGAATCTTTATCCAAAATTTAAAATAGAGTACCGAAAACATTTCTTTTGGGATTCAAAGTGGGTGTTAAGAAATGATAATTTTATCAAATTATTTTACGTAAAAATTAACCTTCTGACACCATAAGTAATATCTTATTTTTTGTCTGGTGTTATCTTTTAAAATTAACATAAAGCTTATTGTTTTTTCCTAGCTTTATGTTTACACAGTTTTCATCGTTAATATCAGTAATTTTTCAATAACTTTTACCACGTCAACGTTCTTACATTTTAAAGAAAGGTACTAGCCATTTATCTAAAGTCAGTTATCTAAAAGCTGCAAAATACTTTGCTTTGATTGGCTACAAACGTAACCAATCTACTTGGATCACTATCTATGGCAATTACCAGAATAATGCATGTTCGTTTGTATATTTGTTTGAATTTCGCGCAAAGCTACTCAAGGGCTATCTGCACTAACCGTCCCTAATTTAGTAGTGTAAAACTAGAGCGAAAGCAGCTAGTCATAACCACCTACCGCCAACTCTTGGGGTATTCTTTTTACCAACGAATAGTAGGATTGACCGTCACATTATAATGCCCCCACGACTGAAGGGGCGAGCATGTTTGGTGCGACCGAGATTCGAACGCGCGACCCTTCGGATTACGAGTTGAACGTCTTAACACGCATGGCCATGCCGGGTCCTGTTCGTTTGTATCAAAAAGAAAATCTGTATATTTTCTTGGTCCATTTTCTAGTAATAACCATTAACTTCAATATGACATAAAATAATATCGTAACAAACAAAAACTCAGCAAAAGTCTGTGCACTTCTGAAACTAAATGCTAATTAAGTGGATGTGCAGTGTGACTAATTTTTTGAGCAGTAAATTGCACACCTAGCTCTTCCTCTGATGAAAGCTAACAGACTCTGTAAAAGCTGTTACGTATATTATAAATTATTTCGAACAAGTTTCCGAGTTATTATGTTGGTATGTTACATACTATGATTTCAAATATCCGGAAGTTTTAATTTTACTTTATAAGTTATTTGAATTTCGATATGTATCACATTTTTGATACACACCATTTTCTTTATTAACACAAATATATTTTAATATACAAACAACAATAGGATTTAAAATAGCGAATATTACAAAATAATGATTTGTATACAACAATTTTACAAGCTTATAGACAATATTGAGTCTTATATTCCGTCTAGAACTGAATATTTTATCAACGATCCACGTCCACGACTAGCATATTCATTCTGAGTTGGTATTTTTACACCTCGCTAGAGGTGGCTAGCTTGGTTGGTCTCACACTGCTTATAAGTTGTCTTTTTACTGACGAAGATGTTTAATGTCCTCGGTAATATACTAACACGTCCGAAGTTAATTTCCTGAAGTCGAACGGTCTGTAATGCTTGAAATCTATAAACGTTCCTGGCCAAATTCTGTAGTTTTCCGATTAATAACTATTAATCACAATTATAGCTTCAAAGTCTTAGAGTATACTGACTGCAGCTAACCAATAATAGTAATTGTCTCTTGGCGCATCAGTATTTTATATACCAATCAGCGAGATTTTCAAACTTTCAACAATGTTCGCAAATACTTAAGCATTTTAGTAAAACAAATATTGTTTATTCTTACGCTCGAGAATCTTCTACAAATTCAGAGAGCAGGTGGGAGTTGCACAATACGCATCCAACAATATACGTCACATGAATTAAACTGAAACTAACGTAGGTATTAAAATAAACGTATAACTGAAAACCCTTTACAAATCATCCAAGTAAAAATAAGCTCTCAGCCCACAATGACCTTCTTTTTTTGAAGCTCGTACAATACACTTTAAACGTCTTACATTGAGGGTTTTATAAGTTGTTTTAAGGAGACTAATCTCCTCTGTCTTTTTTCACTCGAAAGGCGTAAAACAAAACACAAATGAACAAAATAGCTGCAAGAATTTTCAGTAGCTTTCATACTTCAAGAAAATTGCTGTAAGATACGAGAAGCAGATTAGAAGTAAGTAATTGTTGCAATCGAGTCGAGAAACGTGTGAAAAAAGTAAAACAGTTACGTAACTTCTTTTCAAGGAAGCCCATTTCACAGTAGAGATGTGGCTAAGACTTGTACTGTCTGAATTTGGTAAACTTAAAGTATTAAATTTAATAATAATATAGAATTTTACTTCTGTGGAAAACTATATTCTGAATCAATA
This sequence comes from Tachypleus tridentatus, assembly GCF_004210375.1. Lineage (NCBI taxonomy): Eukaryota > Metazoa > Arthropoda > Merostomata > Xiphosura > Limulidae > Tachypleus > Tachypleus tridentatus. The sequence goes on along the minus strand of NC_134837.1, from coordinate 23,639,237 downwards.
ATCAAGAAATACCCTAAAATATTTTAATAATGAATGTATGTGTATTTTTTTATAACAAAGTCACATCGGGCTATCTTCTAAGTCCACCGTAGGGAATCGAACCCCTGATTTTAGGGTGGTAACTCTGTACACTTACCGGTGTAGCAGCGGGGTATTCTACTTTAAATTATAAGTTATACTTTAATTATGAACTACTTCCCCAATTTGTAATTAAATGTTTATTCTATTTCTAGTATAAATTGTACTTTAAATGATGTGAATGAGAAAAATGATGTGAATGAGAAAAACAGCGCTCCCTCAGGTGGCTTAACGGTAAAAACTGAGTTCCAGTACAGGCAGAGCAGGGATTGTGTAGTTTTGTATTTGACTAATACAAGCAGAAAAGAGCGGGAAACTTAAAGAGCTTCAATAGCTTTATTCTCCGTATTGTAGCAGGATATTTTATTATTGAACACTTTGATCATTATGGAAAGAAGTCAAAATGCTTAACATTTTATTTAGAGTTTATGACTCGTAGAATTTTCTTGTGATGTAAGGTTTCAAACTCAACTACTTACAATAGCTTTTGCAACAATGGTATAGGAGTTATACTATAGAAAATTATTATTTTTTAATATATTAGAAAGTTTCACGTGAAGTTAGTTTGATTTTGGATTACAAAGTCAGCATGCCAAGATTGATCTGGGTCAGTCAACTCGTTTAAGAGGAGATATGTACTCAGATAGAGAGTTTACCTTAAAGTGTGATAAGTTACTGCACCGTCTGGCTTCATATGGAAACATATGTGAAGAATGACTGTACCTCAATTTTATAAACTCGCTTCTGCCTCGCTTTGTCCGCCAGAGCTGGATTATATGTATATATAGCTTTGGTATGAAATACAGTGATAAAACCTTTACATTTGGAAACATTTTGCGGTTTTATTCAGTAAATATATATATATATATATATTTAAAACGGAACACAAATTGACTATGATCATATACTAATGAGTTGGAAAAGATTAATTGAAATTTTATAATTTTAATACGTTTGTAACAATTTTATTAAAGAAATAAATGATAGCTATTAAGTTTGAGAAGTATGTAAGTGTCTACAAGTGTCCATAAGTGTTGAACTAAGTACAGTTGTAATGTTTATTTTCTTGCAGATATCAATAGTCCAACGATAAAAATGACCGTTTATTGAGTTACTGATATATAAACGCAATTTTATATTAAATGTTCGACAATCGTCTCTCTTGTTTTATGCATAATATGTTATAGAAAATTTTATTACGGTTTGGGTTGGTGGTTAGAGAGCGTGAGTCGCGATCCGTTTATCGCGTGCTCAAATCTCGAGGGATCCGAACATACTCTTTCAATCGTAACAGCATAAAAATATGATAGTCACTCCCTATCATTCTTTAGCAAAAAGTAGTCTAAATCTGTTTCTTCAAAGACAGATAATCTTGTTTTTAACTCTATGTGCAATCTACAAACATACAACACTTAGTTTTTCATGATGGAGCCACAAAGTGGATGCCTGTATTCCTTTATAATTTATGTACAAAGCCAAACTGATATTCAAATCTGTTTATTAGTAAGGTCAGTTCATGTAGGATGAAGTATTATGATTCTAGAAAGTTTAACAATTTAGTTAAAGAATAATGTGATACATAGGATTGTACGAAGTGTTGCAGTTAAGGAATAGTGTAATATCATGTTTAATGCTAGTAATTTGTTTAGATTGTGGACTGATTAAAATATTGATAATAGTTAGTTGATCCAATCAGAAATATAATTTTCAACAGACTGCACATATAGCCGAAAACTAAGTTCTTGAAGTTCAGTATTCGTCGACTGAATATTTGCAGTAAGTGATCAAAAGAGGCGTCTTGTCTATTGCTTTGCTAACATGAGTCCCCACTAGATAAGCGATAATGTTATGGACTTACAATTCTATAATCTGGGACTCGATTCCCCGTAGTGGACAGAGTACAGACAACCCATTAAATAAATTTAATAAAGAATACAACAATAACTAATGTAGAAATGTACTTTCTATCACAAGTAAACAGCCTGTACCATTTCATGTTATTTTTGAATAATAACTAATGAAAATACTTAAATAGCTTATTGTTGTTGATAGTTCATGACAAGAAAATTCATTATTGATTTGAATTCAAATCTTATATTCAGATTTTTGTCTCCTGCAATACTACTTTTATTCTGGCTTAAAATGGCTGATTTATCAAGTCAAAATAGGTTTGAGGACATTGATCTAAAACTAGATAATACAATCAAAGCCAAACCATTGAGATAACCAGAAATTAAGACCATTTTTGTCTTCTTCCACGTAAGAGACTGTAATTAAACATTAAACGAGGTAAAAGAACAATTTAAAAGTGAATCTAGTCTACAAAGTTTTTTAATTTGAAAAGTTTACTTTGAATTAAATGAACAGAACACGGGTTCAGAAAGTTACAAACAAACGAACTGTTAATCTGCTTTGTATAAGACGTTTTGAGTATTTCTTTGTTAAAACACACATACACACCTGTTTGGTATAAAAAGTTGTGTTTTTGGTAAACTTATTCCCCCCACAAAAGCTCAAAACTTTGTTTGGATATTTACTCTGTACTTGCTATAGACTTACGACTCATCACATTCCAGAAGTTATAGGACGTCAAATTATTGGACTGTCCAGAAATAGTATGAAGCAAACAGACATTGCCAAAACAATAAGGTATTCACAATGTACTGTATCCATAATCCTGAAACGTCATACGACTAAAGGAAATGCCGTTCAAGGAAAGTCTACTGGTTGGTGCCTAAAAAGTACAGCTCGAGATGACCATGTTTTAATCACGTTAAGACGTGAAGGTGGAAAGAAGTGTTGTAACACGTTACGTCAGGAATAGCATTAATACAGTCACCCCGAGGTATCCAGAAAAATAGTGAATAAAAAATTGACCAGAGAACGTTATTTTGCAAAAGAAAGTTATCTACAAATCAATATTAACCAGAATTTTCAGTTGTCATCAAGTTACTTGGACAAGACAACATGCTAACGTATACTTAGGATACTATCGACATGTCATCTTTTTGTTGGGTTCTGTTTCCGGTTGATAAAGCTAATTGTATGGTTCATGTTCGCTATTTGCTTGGCAAACAGTTGAAGGGAAATTATGTTTCATACAGGGAACACACAGGAGGTGGTGCAGTACATGTTTGGGTAGTTATTCATCATGATAGAAAACTGATCTTAATATCTTCCAGAGAAATGTAAATGGCACCTCCAACAAGGGTCACATGGGGACAATATTTCCCCCATATACTAGGCAACGTTTGGCAATAAGGTTTTGTTCCAGAATGACAGTGCCATTGCTCATAGTGAACGTATATTGTACAGAATTATCTTGACCAGAAGGACGTCACAAAATTTCCATATCATTGAAAACTGTTGGAAAGAATTAAGCCAGGAAATTGCTAATTACGATATCAATCCAGTTACCGTAGATGAGGTGTAGCACATTATAATGACAAATTGGGATTAAATCACAGTGGATTACATCAATAACCTCATTGATAGCATGCTACGTCACCTGGCGGATGTTATTAGAGTACAAGGAGGACTAACCAAGTACTGATACTGAACGCTTAATATGAATTGATACAAATTTATAAACGCTATTTATAATAACTTGATACCATATTTCATAATTATATATGGTTTGGTAAGCTTTTGTTGTGACAGGTGAAATGTTGAATTAAACATTTTCATGCGGGTGTCTGACATATTATTTGCTGTTCTAATAAATCGTTCATGTAAGTCGTCTCACTATACAAATGTTTAATATAACATGCATTTGGATAGCACTATGTTTATTAGTATTCCATTTCAGTATTTATGATATTACTGGTTACAAAATATCCAAACGTTTACAACAAAATTCTAGGATGAAAAATATTAACATTATTTATACAGTTTAAAAAGCTGTTGTTAGTAATCTAGCACGACTGTTGTACGTATGTTTAACTAGCGTACATATGACAATTTTTCTGGAAACACACGTTTGAGTACAAAGATATTTCATTGTGTAATTAGGTATTCATGTCTGGAATTAGCGTGACTTAAACCTTTTTTTTCACAAAATCTCAGTTTTGAACCAATTACATGATATAAGATATTCTGGACAGGCACAATTTCCCTTAAAGCTAGTCAACATACAAACTGACATTTCATTTTGTAATAGTCGTGATGGGAAGTTTTTCACCATAAAATGCTGGTATTTGTTTTTGTGAAACTGTTGTCAAACACGTTTTTGGATATACTACATTTCTACTTAAAATAGGTATGTTTGATTTGTTAATTTCACGCCAAGCTACACGAGGACTATATGTGTTAGCCGTCCCTCTTTTAGCAGTGTGAGACAAGAGAGAAGGAAGCTAGTCATCCCTACCCACCGCCAACTCTTGGGCTACTCTTTTACCACCGAAGAGTGAGGTTGACCGTCAATTATAATGTTCCTACGGCTGAAAGAGCGAGCATGTTTGGTATGACGGGGATTCGAACCTGCGACCCGCGGATTACGAGTCGAGCGCCTTAACAACCTGGCTATGCCAGGCTGCTTAAAGCCCCTCAAAGCGTAGAAACATTTTAAAATTTGTATTCGATATTAATTAGTACTCTTGCGTACGCAATCTGTGCATGATTTAGGAAAATGAAAAACAACATATTTTTTATGCCCTGTATTTCGACGTAAAATATATTATAAATGAAAAAGGGAATTTCTACTTGTAACCAGTGCCATTGAAATCTCCGATATAAAAAGTTGATTAATGATATATTAGAGTACAAAAAATTGCCTTGTCCGTGCCTCCTGTATAATGTGATGTCAAAATAATAAACGATATTTATATCTGATTCGGTTCCTCTCGGTGAACACAGCAGATAGCCCGATGTGGCTTTGCTGTAAGAAAACACATACGCACACATATTTATATCTGGAATTCGCATGGTAGTTCACATCTACACATCTTACGTCGAAATATGAGGAATTTTGTTTTCTTTTATACCTAAAACATTTATATTAACAATTTGTAACATTCACTCTATAAAGCTTCTGAACGCATACAAACCTAATCATATATTTACTAATTACAATATATATATACATGTATGTATGTGTCAATGTATATCTTGCTAAAACAGTTTGTGTAATTATGAATTCTGCCAAAATTAAACTTTGAATTAATTATTATAATAGAAAAAAATAAAAACATAAAAGTATGTTCTTACGTACACTTTATGATTGATGGTCTGAGATAATTATAAGTTTTAGTTTAGAATAAGTAAGGTACAAATCTGTATAATCACTGTTAATGGTTTTAACCGTATTATTGCTACACAGCTAGTTCTTCATGCAAAAGAATAAATCAATAAGAAATGGATTAATCAACAAGTAAACATAAGACCTCGTAATCAGATGGACAAACTGAACAACTTCAATTGGTTATAGTCAGTTGTTGTCCACCTGCGAAAAAGGAACAAAATATTTAACTAAGATGCAAGATAAACTTAGCAAGCAATTAAGTTTAAATTGGTGCTAACACTAGCGAAGAAAACTGCTTGTAAAATATTTATTTAAAGAGAGCTGTAATCTCTCACATGAACGTAGCCCCTAATAAGTTTAATTTATTATATTAGGCAGAAAAATAAAATAAAAATACTGTGTTATATCGCTTTGGAAATAATTGAGTTCTTAGCAGCTTCCATTTTCTGTTTAATCGTTTGTTTTACTTCTTCAAGGGGAAAAAAAAAGGATTCTGGAAAGAATTTATTACCGAAACACCCATGAAAAGTTTTGTATCAGTTGGTAATTACTGAACCATTTTGTCTGGCTCCAAACAAATTACAATAAGAATATATGTATATATATATGTAAAATCGACTTTCTTCGGTCATCTTCAGGTGACATAGTCAAAGTACAATTAAAACTATTTTTGAGCTAAGATTCTCTTTATTTGTTGTAATGTTGAGCTATTTTTGTTACGAGACGATTTATTTCGCCCGAAGAACTGAGCCCAGAAAGTTCGTAACTAAAAACTAGTTACAGTTTGACAAACATCTATATAACTATCTCCTGTTTTATTTAATACTCATAAAATATATTTACTCACTTAAGTGTAACATCTTTGTATAAGTACGAATATTTCTACCGTACATCGAGAATAGGCCAGAAAGTACAACTGTAATTCTAGTTTCTAGTTTCTAACAGAGAAACTATTTTAAATTCTAATTTCTTAAGGTAAGGTTGTAGCAAACGAATGAATACCGTTGTGAGGGTTAGTAAGGTATAACATCACCTCAATCTAATTATTAATTAATTAGAAACTATTGTTAAACTAGAATCTACATAGCAATTAGTTTTCCCTACATATTAGTTGTTAATCTGCTGCCGCTTTCAGAGAAATTCTGAGGATAACTATTTCCTGACGGAAGACTTATTTGTAACCCACTCAGTCGATTCTGCTCATTAGAAAGTAAATCAGCTAACTATTTGAATGTTTTCAAAGGAGTATGCAGGTGTTTCTTACTTCTAACTATTTGAATGTTTTCAAGGGAGTATGCAGGTGTTTTTTACTTCTAACTATTTGAATGTTTTCAAGGGAGTATACAGGTGTTTTTTACTTCTAACTATTTGAATGTTTTCAAGGGAGTATACAGGTGTTTCTTACTTCTAACTATTTGAATGTTTTCAAGGGAGTATACAGGTATTTCTTACTTCTAACTATTTGAATGTTTTCAAGGGAGTATACAGGTGTTTCTTACTTCTATGCTAGGTTAATTGAATGTTTTCAAGGGAGTATACAGGTGTTTCTTACTTCTATGCTAGGTTAATTGAATGTTTCGCCTGGTTTGTTAGGCTTCCTTCATTAGTATTATTTCAGTATTATCCACTGTACTTTAAAATTTCGCTGTCTTCTCTACCAAGGAGGGACTGTTGTATATAAACCAGAATTAACGAGTTTAGTGTCTTTATTGTGTTCCTGAATCCTAACTTTTGTCGGTCTCTTTTGTTTTCCAATCTTGTGGGATCCGTATTTACAAGGGATTCTTTTACTTCTCCATTGAGTAGTAATTGTGATCATATTGTGTGTCGCTTGTGAATGCTGTTGTGACTTAATGTTGTTTGCATATTCTCTGTTTGCTTACAGAGAGATTTCAAACATACCAAAGTACAGCTGTGTGTTTGTAAGTTTCTTCTTATTTGTTCTCTGTGTTTAGCGTCTTTATTTTTTTCTTTGTTAAATATTTTGGGCATCCATTGTTAAGAATAGTTGTAGAGATGTGTTTTCCTTCCACGTTTTTATCTCATTGCATTACAAACTGCTCTGCAAACTGAAAACCTGAAATTCTACCACGACTGTTTGGTTTGTTTTATTTACAGTCGAGGTATTTATCTATATCTATGAGATTCCTGTTAACTCGTGTGGTATATGAACGTGTTGTTAACCACTGATTGAGGAAATGAGAGATTGTGTGAAGATACTCTGTGTTGACGTGGTTTATGAATTCTTGAATTTTATCGTATTATGAATGTACCATATTTTTTGGACGTAGAGCGGTAATTTAGAGGGTATAAACTTCGAAACGTTACATGTAGAGTTTAGCGAGTTCTGGTGATAGGCCTGCATGTTGTTTGTAGTATTTATATTAAAGTAAAAGCAGGTAGTGAATTCTATTACTGTGAAAACTATCATTGGACGCGTTATTAAATAATTCTATTATTTTTAAACTATTGATAGAGTATCTGCAGAGTCTCAGAGATTTATACGTTAGTGAAGAGTCTGAATATGTCGAGGTTAACCGTTGTATCTTGTGAGGTTATTGTGGCTACTTTCATAATCTCTACAAAATGGGCTGAGTTCTTAACGTATGAGGGTGTCTTACATATATTATATATATGCGATAGATATATCATATCTATCAGCTAATTGTTGGCATGGTAAGCGTTGGTAGTTAACCATGAGCCAGAGAGGGAAGCATTTTTTTTCTGAATTTTAGTTAAACCAAGGATGTGTGGAGTGCTGTTGATGTGTACTGTTTTTTTGCCACGTTCCTTCTTGAGTTTCCCAGTTTATCCTGTCTTTAGTAGTAAAGCTACACTTGTTCTTTGTGTAGTGCCAACCTTGAATCACAGGCTGATGGAATGTTCCTCTTTGTAAGAGGAAAGACATAACTACGTAGCTCAAATATAAAAACGACAATTATGAAGAAAATGATATGACAATATTTACCGCAGACTGAATAGGAACCAATATGTAATCAGGATAAAGATAAGATTTTTATGAATGTAGTATACAGTCAGAACACCATACACCAATATGTAATCAAGATAAAGATAAGATTTTTATGAATGTAGTATACAGTCAGAACACCATACACCAATATGTAATCAAGATAAAGATAAGATTTTTATGAATGTAGTATACAGTCAGAACACCATACACCAATATGTAATCAAGATAAAGAAAAGATTTTTATGAATGTAGTATACAGTCAGAACACCATACACCAATATGTAATCATGATAAAGATAAGATTTTTATGAATGTAGTATACAGTCAGAACACTATACACCAATATGTAATCAAGATAAAGATAAGATTTTTATGAATGTAGTATACAGTTAGAACACTATACACCCATATGTAATCAAGATAAAGATAAGATTTTTACGAATGTAGTATACAGTCAGAACACTATACACCAATATGTAATCATGATAAAGATAAGATTTTTATGAATGTAGTATACAGTCAGAACACTATACACCAGTATGTAATCATGATAAAGATAAGATTTTTATGAATGTAGTATACAGTCAGAACACTATACACCAGTATGTAATCATGATAAAGATAAGATTTTTATGAATGTAGTATACAGTCAGAACACCATACACCAATATGTAATCAAGATAAAGATAAGATTTTTACGAATGTAGTATACAGTCAGAACACCATACACCAATATGTAATCAAGATAAAGATAAGATTTTTATGAATGTAGTATACAGTCAGAACACTATACACCAATATGTAATCATGATAAAGATAAGATTTTTATGAATGTAGTATACAGTCAGAACACCATACACCAATATGTAATCAAGATAAAGATAAGATTTTTACGAATGTAGTATACAGTCAGAACACCATACACCAGTATGTAATCAAGATAAAGATAAGATTTTTATGAATGTAGTATACAGTCAGAACACTATACACCAATATGTAATCAAGATAAAGATAAGATTTTTTATGAATGTAGTATACAGTCAGAACACTATACACCAATATGTAATTAAGATAAAGATAAGATTTTATGAATGTAGTATACAGTCAGAACACCATACACCAATATGTAATCATGATAAAGATAAGATTTTTATGAATGTAGTATACAGTCAGAACACTATACACCAATATGTAATCAAGATAAAGATAAGATTTTTATGAATGTAGTATACAGTTAGAACACTATACACCCATATGTAATCAAGATAAAGATAAGATTTTTTACGAATGTAGTATACAGTCAGAACACTATACACCAATATGTAATCATGATAAAGATAAGATTTTTATGAATGTAGTATACAGTCAGAACACTATACACCAAAATGTAATCAAGATAAAGATACGATTTTTATGAATGTAATATACAGTCAGAACACTATACACCAGTATGTAATCATGATAAAGATAAGATTTTTATGAATGTAGTATACAGTCAGAACACCATACACCAATATGTAATCAAGATAAAGATAAGATTTTTACGAATGTAGTATACAGTCAGAACACCATACACCAATATGTAATCAAGATAAAGATAAGATTTTTATGAATGTAGTATACAGTCAGAACACTATACACCAATATGTAATCATGATAAAGATAAGATTTTTATGAATGTAGTATACAGTCAGAACACCATACACCAATATGTAATCATGATAAAGATAAGATTTTTATGAATGTAGTATACAGTCAGAACACTATACACCAATATGTAATCATGATAAAGATAAGATTTTTATGAATGTAGTATACAGTCAGAACACTATACACCAATATGTAATCATGATAAAGATAAAATTTTTATGAATGTAGTATACAGTCAGAACACTATACACCAGTATGTAATCATGATAAAGATAAGATTTTTATGAATGTAATATACAGTCAGAACACTATACACCAGTATGTAATCATGATAAAGATAAGATTTTTATGAATGTAGTATACAGTCAGAACACTATACACCAATATGTAATCATGATAAAGATAAGATTTTAATGAATGTAGTATACAGTCAGAACACCATACACCAATATGTAATCATGATAAAGATAAGATTTTTATGAATGTAGTATACAGTCAGAACACTATACACCAATATGTAATCATGATAAAGATAAAATTTTTATGAATGTAGTATACAGTCAGAACACTATACACCAGTATGTAATCATGATAAAGATAAAATTTTTATGAATGTAGTATACAGTCAGAACACCATACACCAATATGTAATCATGATAAAGATAAGATTTTTATGAATGTAGTATACAGTCAGAACACCATACACCAATATGTAATCAAGATAAAGATAAGATTTTTACGAATGTAGTATACAGTCAGAACACTATACACCAATATGTAATCAAGATAAAGATAAGATTTTTATGAATGTAGTATACAGTCAGAACACTATACACCAATATGTAATCATGATAAAGATAAGATTTTTTATGAATGTAGTATACAGTCAGAACACTATACACCAATATGTAATCATGATAAAGATAAAATTTTTTATGAATGTAGTATACAGTCAGAACACTATACACCAGTATGTAATCATAATAAAGATAAGATTTTTATGAATGTAATATACAGTCAGAACACTATACACCAGTATGTAATCATGATAAAGATAAGATTTTTATGAATGTAATATACAGTCAGAACACTATACACCAATATGTAATCATGATAAAGATAAGATTTTTATGAATGTAGTATACAGTCAGAACACCATACACCAATATGTAATCAAGATAAAGATAAGATTTTTATGAATGTAGT